>NC_068338.1:38466352-38766352 GCF_014633365.1 Diospyros lotus | reverse complement strand
CAGTTAACCCACCAAACCAGGACAATGTGAGACCAGAAAATGTCATCAGTAACTTTGCACAAATAAAATGTCTACACGTACCTGCTTTACCAATAAAAGCCTACATGTAAAATTGGCACAAAATTTTACCAATTAAACTACATTCAAGCTAACCAAACAGTTTCACACTCTAATCCTGTCACAATAACTTACCAATTAAAAACATTTTAATACTACATGTTGAAGCTACAATCAGTCTAAGCATTTTCCAGTATTCCTCCCTCCCTCCTCTACATGATAGCTAATTTAATAGACACAAACTTGCGTCTGCTCCTTGGGGAAACACAACATTTTCTTCCATTTTTACTCAGAAAAGTAGGCTATTATTAGAAACAGAATAGAATGTCAGGAACCAGGTCCTAACTCCTAACTACGATTTCCTCAAAGATATAATTGAAAGAGAGGGAGAAATAGAGATAGATATGAGGGAGAAACAGAAAGAAACCGCGAAAAAGGGAGAATGGTAGAGAGAAAGAACATTAAATTCTGATCATTCATAGTCTTGGCAATATGGGTTATAGCTTTATATATAAAGCTATCCAACAGATTTTACAGTGTGGTTACCACCCCTCCACTACAAATAGCTGCTCCTAAATCACTCCATAACCAAGAATAAAAGTAATAACTAACTCCTGCAAAATAAAATAATCTGCTGCAAAAAAATAAATTAACCAGCTGATCCTGGCCGTGACATAGAATTTGGCATAAAAACTAGAGAAAACCAAGTGGGTATCACACAAAACGCAATTGTCACAACAGCATTGAACAGGCATTAACTTTAAGCAGGAAAGGAGGAGCTTAGTTTACAGTACAGAGATGGAATAATCCTTCACAATTTCGAATGAAGGATTTTGCACAAAGTGTCTACCTTGAAGCAAGGACAGAAGATATTATCTCAAAATTGTGCTCCAAAATTTAACCATCCAAGAAATTATTTTATAGGCATCTAGTTACAAAATTTTATCTCATTACAGAAACATGACCCACCAATGCAGCTTAGACAATTTTTTTCAAAAAAGATAAAAGCAAAAACTACACGAACACTAAAACAGTGGGTTTGGTTTGGGTATCATATGGATTTGATGAAAAAACTGCAAGATGCTTTATTCTCTTTTCCTAATTGAAAACATCAGTGAAAATCATGTCATAAAGTTAGAGCAAAGGGATCTGTTCACCATCATCTATCATTTTATGTCCTTGAGGAATACCCCTGGACCCATTTCCCATTATGTTCATTACATCTTGGTAGGAAATTCTGCCAGGTATATGAAACATCTAGGATCTAGGTAACCAATTACCAAAACTTGTGAGATGTAAGTGCATTTAGTATCATTTATGAATTTACAACTAAAGCAACCCATTTCTTGATTATCTATTATTTCAAGCTCAAAGATTATCAATTATTGAGGATCCCAGATTAGTTGGTCTATTTATCCACACCAACCCTGGGCCTTTATGCAGCTATTCATAAATTCCAGCATGTTATTAGTTTTCAGAACAAAATGGTGGCTGGGCACAGATTAAATGACAAACAGAAAATGCCAGCTGTCAGGAGTCCAGTTCATGCTGACCCCTTGGGAAAACATTCCCAAGTGTGCTGAACAATAGAGAAAGAATTTAACTTACAAGCAGGGGTAAAGTTTTAAGGCTTCTGAACTTACTAATGTTTGGGTTCTCTCCACAACATGTTACTGTCAATTTTCTCCTACAAAATTCACTTATGTCCAACATAGATTTTCTCCAGAAATTTTCTGCAATTGGGTTAAACTACTACGAAAGAAAGTACAGCAGAAGAGATGCCATCTGAAGAGATGATGATCACAACCAGCTAGTCTTCACATAGTATGTTAAGCTTAAAGATAGCAGTTGCATCATATGCATCCAGCAGTCCCCTCTCAGGATCTAAATAATGTTGTATGAATGTAGCAATAAAAAAAGATATGCTTTTAGAAGATAACATACCGGAAACTTAAAAAGAAAGAACAAACATATGGAACAGAACGCAACAAAACTTTTCCTAAAAAAAAAGGAAAATCCACGCAGAGATACATATAAATGCAGGGAGAGGAAATAACCAATCCTCAACCAAGTAAAATCAATATGAGTCATATTTTGAAAATTATAACAATTACAGAGACAGAAAGATAAACAAAAAACAAAGGGAATACCTTTAATAACAGTTTCTAGCAAGACAGGACAAACTGTGTCAGCAAGAATATGTGAGTTCCTCTCTAGATGATCACCACCAATGTCTTGCCAGAACTTCAAGCACGGCACACCAATATCTGATGATTGCCCAAAAGAACAATCTTCGCTGCCAAGACAGAAGTACAGCTCAAAGATATTAAGCAATTGTGCAGTTTCAAATGTGATGAAAAAAGCTGCAGGTAGTAATAAATTGGTAAAACCAAATAAACTAAGAAACTTGAATTATGATCATACTTTTAACATGAATCAGAACTGAAAGATGATAAGTGAAATTACATGACATTTAAACTAACAAAAAGGAGAAAATTGCATAAAAACATTCTCAACTATAACCGCCGCATTAACTCATTCTCTAGGTTTGTTATGCTCCTTGAAACAATTCACTTCTCTTCAGGTAACTTATGAGATCGATGATATCAATGAACCCAACATTAATATATTTCTTCTCTGAATGTAATAATTCCCAAAAATGTGCCTCGTTTACCTGGATCAGCTTCCACAACCAAAGAATCAATTGCAATTTTTATAAATGACACAGAAATATTGCGTCATCAACCTAAACCAAGGAATCCCACAGATAAGGTACAAACTGGCCCAGTTACAATGTATAGCAAGACAGTCCTAGGTGAATGAAAAAATCCCTGGTGATTTATTGCCTTCCTTTCTTTTTGCTTCACTTGCTTGTGGCACTCCTTGCTCACTGGACAAAGAGCAGGACAGGATTCATTCCCAAGAAAGATCTTATGCCTCCTATAATTGTACATTTTGAGTTGCCTAGGTGTGACAAATAAGCAAAAGTACATATAGAAAATGGCAATCCACCAAGAACCACACTTGCAGCACTTCACATTTCAGTGATTCACCACTCTTTACTTGCAGAGGCGGCACATTGTTGAAACCTTATATGTCTAGATCTAGGACCTTTAGCATGGTCTAGACTCTAGAAGCAACTTTAAATTGAAGTTCTTTTAAGTAAGTTTCAGTAAAGTTTATCCCAAACCTGGAGCTGTTCACTACATTTAATCACTGTGACAAAGCCCATAAACAACTTGCTTCAAGTGATATAAGAAATGCAAATGCGCTATGATGATCTAGATCTGTGCTATCATTGCATTTTATGTCACTAGACCAGATGCAAATGAATATACCAATGGCACCATCATAGACACCTAGCTTTCAGAAAAAGATTCTATCAAGCTGCTCTTTTGCTAGACCAAATACACACTCAAGTTACTATTAACTATTTCAAAACGAATAACTAGGAACGGAAAGCTTTATCTTGATTTCAGGTATAATTGCCTCTCTTTTAACTTTTTGCTAAATAAATTAACACAGAAAATCATCTTATTGATGGACACCAAACCCACATACACCCTCCATGTCCAAAGAAAGGATTGTCAAGATGAATGCCAGAACACCTAAAAGCTAATTTCGCAGTCAAGAAGAGTCCGCTAAATGAAAACCAGAAATCGGCATCCCAAGAATAAGGATTCAGTTCCCTACTGCCACCTCTTCTCCTTGTCCCTTTTAGTTGATACAGCTCATGGAGAACACCACTCCAAGGTTACTACACACCAACTTGACAGCCAAACCTCGTTCTATCAGCAGTACCCTTGTAAAACAAAACCATCCTATTAGTGCCTTCCACAATCAAACATCATATGGGATCCAGTATTGGCCCTGAACTGCCAACCTGTCATGAACCTAGGGTTCATAACAGGTTTAGGAAGTAATTGAGGAGGAATTGGGGAAGTTAGATCGAAAGAGATATGGGGGAAGTTAGGGAAGAACAGAACAGAGAAGGAAAGAACGAGAATGATTGGAGAGAAACTGGAGGGAGATTGAGAGAATTCAAAAGAAGGAAATGAGACATTTCAATTATGAATTCAAAGATGATTTTTCTCCTACAACAATGACTTATTTATAGCCTCACAGCCATTGCACCCATGTGCAATACAACTGTAATCCTAACAAGTATTATATCTTTATTACAATATTGTCCTCTATTGCCCTAGAAACATGACAATTCCCCTCGCCTTGAAACATGTCTTGTCCCCAAGAAATGCCAAACCTCCACAGCTTCTAATATGCTCTTTCCTTCTCTTCCACAGTTTGGATGAAGAAGTTTTGAAAAACCTCTGTATGCATCACAAATTTGCAGTGGTTCTCATGTCCTTGAATATTTCACCACCCTTCGCGACAATATCTGCAAACGCCTTTACATGCAGCAATATAGAAGTGTCAGATCTAGGAGTTGCTGCAGCAATTCTGGTTGTAGCAAGAATGAACAGAGCAGCAGGGGTTTTGTTCTCCACCGCAAAACTCTTGGCTTCCTTGGCCCTTTTCCTTAGCAGAAATCTTGTTAGGAATTTATTTGCTAAAGCCACGCTCTCTTACATTTCCAAAACAGTATTTTGCTTTGTCGATGCAAAACATTGTAAGCATCCTTGAGAGTTGGCATTGTCCAACTTATACAAAACCTCATTTCCGACCATACAGCTTGAATCAATTCTTTTCAGTAGTTGTCCTTCAATTACAAGCTGTCCCCATACTTATCAAATCCACACACCTTCACAACATTAGAAGATATCCCAGCTAAGGACATACCTCCAAACATACCATTTCTAGCAATAGTAAGGGACTCAAATTTCCTTACCCTTGCTGTCCGAACATACTGGTTGCATAGAAAGTGACGAGAAAGTCCCATAAGTTGCTCAATGGCTGAAACTAGGCCTCCATCACAACCTTCATCCCAAACATGATTTATAATCGGGTTATCTAATGAGACAATAACCCTGGCTGGAGTATCAGTTGCAAAGAAGCCATCTTCGTAGCAGTTCCCTTTCTCAATCTGATTTATAGCCTGTTTTTCAACCGAGTCATCAGCCTCCAGCCCTTGAAAAACGTGGTTCACACCAATCTCCTTATCCAATCTTCTTTCATCCTTGGAATCCTGAGTTTCCATTGACTTGTTCGCTTCATTTATAGTGCCAATCCCCTTAATATTGGCTGAAGTTTCAGTCAGAATCTCTGGATTACATACAAACAATTCAGCAACTCCTCCTTCCTTGTGTTTGCTGAATTTCCCTCTATATGGACTTCTCTTTCAACAATTTCAGATTGTTCCTTTGCCTTTGCTGCCCTATTAATCTGTTCATCACAGATTCCCTTTGGATAATGCCAGTCACCACCAATATCATCACTAATGTTGCATTCCTCCTTGATAATTCCGTTGGAACCGGTATACTTCTTCCACTCCACATTGGAAATAGGCAGTGAATCCGCTTCTCAACTTCTTGCTTTCTCCCTCGGTTGCTCCATTTTAAGGAAGTCTTCTTTGTTAAGACTTCCACAATAATCCTCAAAGAATTCAGCGAGAAAACTATAACGATACTTCTTAGTAAGTATCATTGCAAACTCTTGCAATTGTTCATGTAGCATCTAGCCGAATTCCTTGCTCGATTCACGTACCACGCTTCTTGTTCCCTTGTCCCATTGGCTGATCCCCTTCTCATGTTTCCTGTTGTTTACAGCTGAAATTGCAGCCTTCTTCTACTGCCATTGAGGCTCCAAGTGCCTCGTGCATGCACTACTTTCCATGGCTAATTTTTCACCAACAGTATACTTTGAAGTCCAAGTAGGAGTTCTATACATGATGAATCCCACACTTCCCTTCTATATCTGTCTCACAATAGTCACCTCTGAAATTGATCCAAGAGGTGGCAAATTTTAGGCGTTCTTCCGTTTCAAAATCCAGCCTATTTTAGGAACGGAAGAAGTTACATAGTTATAACAACTTGATAGGCCTCCTAGAGCCTCCTAAAGCATCTGACTCTCAACCGAAAATCACAATCAAAATCACAGCAATTTAGGATCGCCAGAATTCGCCAGATCTATTGGATAATCAACTACCTCAAGGCCAATTAGCCAAGAATTCCTGTGTCGGAATCAAGGAGGTTTAATTCGCCTGCAAGTTCCGATCAACTAGAACTGCTCTAGGCGTCTCCGAAAGCACTGTCGAACACCACCCTCTCTGCTACCGCTAAGGATTGCCTAACAATTGTTCGATTTCTACCGCCTAAGGTTCGAAAGTCAACGAGCAAAGGAGTCGGAAGAATCTGCTTCTCACAATGGACTCCACCTACAAGTTCGAGCCAAGATCCGCTTGCGACCTCTCGATTTCGCTCACTCCTTGTTCCCTTCTGACTTAGATCTGGAACACGGGCAACTCGTTGCTTGCTCACTTAATTGCATATTGCCTCTGCACAATTAGTTCCCGATGCTCAACACTGATTGTCACTTGAACTCACCTGCTGATATCGACCGTAATTCTCTTCAAATTTCAAGAATCTGGTACAGGGACCGTCAATCACCTCCATGCATCAGAATCTAATTCTAAGCATCAATGGCCGAAAATTAATCCTCAGTCGTGAGACCCGCCCAAACACGTTGGAATGCTTAAACTCGCTAAGTCCGTTGAATCACCAGAGCCTAGGCTTGAATTATTGAAATTGATTTCACCAGTCTTCAAATGAATCAGAACCACTTACTGGAATTAATTGGAATTGTCGGAACTCTAGAATTCACTTGAATCGAAGTCGCAATCGCGGCTCTGCTTCTCCATCCTTGTTCGACTGCAACAACGCTTCTTGTTTTGATTGCAAATTTGAACGTGGACTGCCGGAAATTAGCCTAGCTCGCCTGGATCTACTTCACCTAACAATCAGTGTATACTCGCTTGGAACACAGGGATTGAATTCACTGGACCTACTCTTGAAGTCGCCCCCCTGGATCGCCAACTGCTCTGAGGTCGCCTTCTTGAACTACCTGAATGTAATATCAGCGGAATCAACGGTCGAAAATATGCTAGCCCGCCCGACCTTTGAGTTTCGGATAAGAAATGTCAAAGTCACAACCTAGAATTGATTGAAATCACAGCCAAGAATTGACTGCTCTAATACCAACTGTCGTGAACCTAGGGTTCATAACAGATTTAGGAAGTAATTGGGGAGGAATTGGGAAAGTTAGATTGGAAGAGATATGGGGGAAGTTAGGGAAGAACCAAACAGAGAGGGAAAGAACGAGAATGATTAGAGAGAAATTGGAGGGAGATTGAGAGAATTCAAGAGAGGGAAATGAGAGATTTCAATTATCAATTCAAAGATGATTCTTCTCCTACAATAGTGACTTAGTTATAATCTCACAGCCATTGCACCCATGTGCAATACAACCACTCACGTACAATACAACTGTAATCCTAACAAGTATTATATCTTTATTACAATATTGCCCTAGGAACTTGACACAACCCCCATTAGCTTGATTGTTGTCCTTGTCAATTTCACATACGCAAGTTCAAATTGCACCATGACAAGGGAATGGAAGCTCCTATGTTAAAGGTAACAATCATAAAGTAGGCTCTAGGGCTTGGTGTAGTTACCAAGTTATCGTTGCAAACCCCGAGATATTATTACGGCAAGGGATGAACAAAAATCCAGAGCTCTGATTCAGAATTCTCTCGATTTATCTCCTCATGAGGAATTGCCAAAACATTTGACTCTTTACCCATTCCAATCTAAAGGATTAGTCAATCAAATAATAGATAGTAAATGGGTTGGTTTGAAAATAAATGAATTGCTAGTCGTAGAATATTATTCTCGTTAGACTTAAACCTAACTAAGATAACAAAGATTCGGACAATTTTGCTACCTTTCGGCGAAGTAAATTGACCTAAGGTTAAGATAAATAAGGCTTGTGGATTGCATTCCCCCGCAATGCATCACCAACAACCCAACCAAAGCCTGAGAACCTCCACTGTCAGTAAAACTCTTTGTTATCCCTAGCTTCCTCAATCTGTGGGGTCCTTTCAATACCTACCAACTTAGTAGGGGGCCAACTACTAGTCAACTCACCTACAACTTTCTACAACCATTAAACTAAGTAATAAAGTTTTTAAATTCTTTGCTTCTATTTTCTGTACATACAAAAATCAAGTTTCAGACAGTAACCAATTGTGCTTCATGGTTTAGTTTTTTTGTTTTCAACTTTAAGGAAAAGGAACAACAACCATTAACCAATTCACTTGAATCTGAACTAGGCATCCATCTCTAGCAATCATTCAATATTGGCCATTGCCACCATATCCACTTCAATCAACACCTTAAAGCTTTCAACTTCCAAATCCACCCTAAAGAGCCTTTTCCAACAAAAAAAAAAAAGAGTAAAAAAGGTAAATCGCTCCATGAGGGTCAGATGATATTCATTCTTAGCACAAGATGGATACTATTCACCAAGGACGAGTAAAATAAAGAAGGAAAAGGGGGAAAACAATGAAGAGAAAATACAAAATACAGGTACTATTCACAAAGTTTTTCAAAAATAGCTGTAGGATAATCTTTTTTACAACAACACTACTAACTTATTTTGCACAATCTCATCTAAAAGATTAAGTTAATTAAAGAGGGTAACAGTGTCTCATAAATTATTATTCATACTCGCAACACATCCATGGCCCTCATGCTGCTTGCTCTTTGGGTGCAGTTGTGAATTACCATGTCAAACCATTACTCGTAGGATATCCAAAAGACGAATCTACTCATTGGACAGGTCAATCCTATATGGACTGTCAACTGTATATTAGTTACAGATAAGATGATGTTAACATTTGGAAATACACTTAAAACTAAACAGAACTTATGAAAAAAAGAGATTTTTATATAATCTATTATATAAGAGCTGTTTAATTTTTTCCATACTATCAGGAATGGACAACCTATATCTTCAAGTATCATTAAGAATTAGAGGATACAGATGCCAAAATTGGATACAAGAATGAACACAATGCATGCTCTTTTTCTCCATCGAGATGGGAACATGAGGGGAAAAAGAGTATGTTTAATAAAGTAACGCATGGTTACTCTGAAATACCAAGGGGTAGTTTAGTTGTGGAAAATTATTTCCATTTTTCTATCTCAGATCTCTAGTTTTCATTTTCTATAGAAAATTTGAAGAACATGTTCAAATGTTATGAATACAGACACTAATTTTCAAGAAAATTAAAACAATAACATATGTTCAAAAAGAGAGACGTTTAATTTTTTTTTAAGTAACTTGTGTTAGAAAATGAAATGAAGATATTTTGTGGAAATTTTTTGAAAAACCATGTTTTCCAAATCCCCAAATTAACAAGGACAACTTAGAAAACTCATTTTATTAGTTTTCCAAGTTTAGTTAATTTTGAAAAACTGCATTTTCCAAATCTCCATTTTTAATTTAAAAAAATTTGGTATTTGAACAAGTTTCCTAGTTTTCCATTTTCTGTAGAGTAATTATTTGGAAAACTGGGGCAGTTTTCCACAACTGAACCGCACAAAAACGTCCACATCAAGTCAACACATCACTATTTTATAAAATAGTTATAGAAGCACTGCCCAGAACACAAACATCAGATCATATTATTTACCTCTAATGGCTAATGCTAAATTTCATATGGCTAATATAGCAAGAGAAAGACATCAACAAAAGCCCAAAGCAACAGATATTTAGCTAAGAGAAATAAATTATATGGCCCTGGAACTTGCTTGCAAGTAAAAAGTCTGCACTAGTAAATGATTGTAACCTATAACTGAGGCTCAAGCATAGATCAAACATACTTTTGTGAGTGCCGTCTGCTTTTACTTTTTCTTTTTTTTTTTCCATCTGGAAAGCCCTTGCACAGCAGTGCTTGAATAAAAACAGAAATTATGTTTGTTCAGACAAATAAATATGATTTTTAGCACCCACAGCCAAATTTCGTGGGAATTTTGAATTACTATCGATGAATAAATGATAATAAGACATCAATTATTCAAATGAAATTTAAGTGCATAGGGTAATTTAAACTTACTCTTATGACAAAATATTGTGCATACTTTCAATTGCAATTTCAGGAAGAAGCAGAAATTTAGTTGCAAAGACCCCAATAGTTAAAATCATGCAGATTGTTTAAGTACTACGAGAACTGTTTTTTGAATACAAACAACTTCAATGTACAGCTGCATAATGAAGTAACATAATGACACATTCTGATATAATAATGGAAGTATCTCAGTGTAAAATAAGCATCAAAATGACTGTCCGGTCCCACTGATATCAAAAGCCAATGTAATTACGTCTAAGCAGACATCTCAAGAACTGCTGAGAATCCAATACCAGAAAGGGCTTAACTCACAGCAGCTAAAAATTCAAAAAACACCAAATTTTCAATTGTCATGCAAACAAGAAAAGTGAAAGCAGAGAATCACCATGCAGATATTTTTAATCTCTTGAAGAGATGACCAACTTTCTTCTTCTTCCGAAATGAATTCATAGTTTCTTGGCATTTCTCACAAGCCTCTTGCAAGTCCATATGCAAGCCTTCAAACTGTGCCTATCACACAGGCAAGTCATTTAGATTCAGCTTCAATAGTCTACAAACAGCCATTTTAAACACAAGAAATAATCCTTCAACATTTCTCAATAGGTGAAACAACCTTATTAAGATGAACATGGCCAAGAAGATTAGCATCAAATTCAGAACTTCCATGCATTCTTTGTAGCCCGTTATACCTGCAAGGAGCAAGCCGTAAACAGTTGACCACAATGTCAAGCAGAAGTTATTTTTTTACCAACTGCAATTCAATGGAACAACCTCTAAAAGACAATCAAATAACAATAATGATTAATAAATGCAACAAAAACTGTAACACCTGAAAAAAAATCATAGAAGAATTCACATAATCTAAGGATAAGAAAATCCAAAGTTCAGCACAAAATTTATGCATTGTCCAAGAAAAGTTCATCATCCAACCCATCATATCCAAACACAAAATAAAAAAATAAAACATTTGATGAACATGGTAGAAAGCATGGTTGGCACTTCTAACACTTAATAAACATGACAGACCCAATGACAAAACTTAAAAAAAAAAAAAGACAACAGCAATACATGCTTTACCAAGAACATAAACCAAGCAATGATACTTGATGTTTACACTAAAAGCAAGGATTATACAAATGAAAGTAATGGTGCAGTCACCATATGCTTCTGCACACCCACCAGAAACAATTTGACGCTTTCTGAAGCTAACACTCAAGCTGATTATATGCAAATATTGGGAGAAAGACTTAATTAAAATCTTGACAAGAATGCCGTTAAGCAAAACTAGACTGGAACATGATGGAAGTCAGCAAAGACCTTAACTTTGCTACAAAATTAGCATCATTTGACATGGATCCTATTGGAACTTTTGCCTAACTACTACTACTACTATAACAATCACAAGCCTCAACCCAGAAAGTGAGTCAGCTCCATGAATTATAGACCCCAGCAATCTCCATCTTCTTAATTCTTTACACCAGAAGTTTACATGTTTCTAGGCCGTCCATCGTCCTAATGTTTCACTGAAAATTAAAGATCAATGGTAATCATTTTAGTTACTATAGCAAGATATCAATAACAAGAAGATCATATAACGTTCTAGCCATCACCATAGTTGGGACTTTTTTCAACTGATTCTTAACCAGACCTTTTTAGTTTTTACCTTTCTATCCATCACCACAGTTTTATCTCAAGATCATATAAATGACTGACACCATAAATAAGAAAGATAAAAGAGTAGGAAACGAGGGCTCAACATATAAATAACAACAAATGCGTGAAATGGAAAAGATACAACATACTCAATCAAGAATTCAGCAGCAATATCCTTTAGTCTGACTTTTTTCAACTGATTCTTAACCAGATACGCAGCATTTTCTCGGCAATACTTTCTCCCACAATCACAATCATTCAAATATATTATTACCCGTCGGTCTGAGAGATCATTCTTGAAATTTACTGAGCAAAGAAGTATCTCCTGAACAAACAATAAAATAAAATAAATTGACCAAAATGGGACCATCAGAAGAAAGAAGAAAAACAAGGTTGATATAATTAAAATAACTACCTTCATCATCTCCCATGAGGAATTACTGCTCGGGGAAGAGTCAAGGACTGCTTTATATGCTGGATTTGACATGGCAGTTGCAGCCAACACACCAACAGGTTCACCAGCAACAAATAATCTCTTTGTCCCAGGCTTATAACCATACTCAAATTGAATTATTGAATTGCTACAGAGATTCCTCACTGTCCCATCATAACAGATGACAACATCCCGAAGTATGGCCATTAAATTCTTGAATAGAGTCCCCGGTTCTGTCAATCCTCTAGACGAACGGACAATCACTTCCCTGGCAGAAATAGAATGAACCATCTCCTGATATGGATCCAAGCCATGAAAAAGGCAACTCGTCACCAGGCCAAACTCCTCAGATGGATGGGTACCACACAGAGGATACTTCTTCTCAAAAAGATAAGCCATGTCACCTACCAAACTCTTGGAGTAAAATTTCCCCTTGTCTGAAAGTTGCAACCCCAAGAACCCAATTTGTTGGACAACTTTATTAATGGCTGAATCACTTTTAGAATCTATTACATTACCTATTGCTGAGGACTTCAGAACAAAATTTGCAACAGGAACTCTCAAAAGTCGCAACTGATTCTCCAATTGCAACTCTACCAACTCGTTATAAGCTGACCGCAAATGACGCAACAATGGTGAAACATCCTGAATGCATTTTTTAATATCTTTCACTACCTCTGTGGGTATGGAAAAATCTTCTAGGCTCACACTATACCCATTTGAAAACAAATGTTCCATGAGCAAGGGCTGTAAAAAGTTAAAGAACTTTAAAACTTCCCCTGGGTCCTTGTCACAGAAAATAGAGGTAATAATATCATTAGTCATTCCTTGTAAAAGGTCTCTGCTAAAATCTATACTCAGTATTTCACTTTGTCGAATGAGACTTGTCTCCTTCCAAAAGTCAAAGCACCGCGGAAGAGCAGTCTGTAATACTTGTAAAGCAGTCCACTGAGGGCCTGATCTTTGAGCCTTCACCACTGCCGGCAATGGCAAAGAATTTGAAACGAACATCACTAACTGTTGGGCCACTGCTCTAGAGAAGAAGTAATTCTTAAACATAATTTTTAGAGATAATAACGAATCAGTGGTCAATTGCAAGTTAAGGTTCCCACTATGAGAACTCTGCAACTGTTTGTCAACAGAGAAGAGTTCCAAAACCTCTGCTTTAGCAGCAAGAGATTGGGGATAAAATAAATGAACACAGTCCCCATCAAAATCAGCACTAAGTGGCCCGCAAATAAGCGGGTTGATCTTGACCGTATGATCATCGTGAACATATACTGACAAAGCTTGGAGGGAATGTTTGTGAGTGGTTGGTGGTCTATTTATGAAAACTATATCCCCATCCATTACCCGTCGATGTACCACTTGACCAGGTCTTAAAAAGGTATGTCCCTTTGAACCTTCCCGTAGAGAATAAGTTGATGAACCATCCCTATAGGTTAAACAGAGTTTTTCATCGACCAGCTTCTGCAGATACTGCATATTATACTGAGTAACTCTCTCCTCGAATGTAATCCTTTGAGCAATTTCAAAAGGTAGTCCAATTTCCTGGACACCTTTATACGCATCACCAGTAATAACACTCCGTGAAGAGAATCCTGAACCCTTTCGGATAAATAAGGTCTTCATCTTCTCAAGCCATGCTTTAGTAGAAGAATCATTCAGCTCTTTTCTAATCCCAAATCTTGTTTCAACATCACGAGATGCCTGGTAAAGCACATGTTTGCAGGAAGACAATAAAACATCATTAATTCATAAACATTGAATTATAAAGCTTCAATAATATTATAATATGATAAAGGTAAATTGAAAATGCATTTAACCTCAATGGTTAAGCAATAATTTTCTAGACAAAACAGTAAACCAATGTAAACTAAGTTGGCAATCATCCAAATCATTGATCATAAAATGCATTGGACCACATCTAATGTAGTAATTTGATAAGGAGAGATCTAGACTGCTCATCTCATAGCATAAACTTTTAAATTTTTCTATACATTTTGGTGGCATGTTTTTGTGCAACTGTTTGTTTTATTCCTTTTTCAGGAAGGATCCTTGGGGAACAAAGCAAGAGACCACAGCCTCATCAAATTATGCACACTTATTTGACTGTTCCTATCAAAAAGGAACACCACATCAATGACTAAAATACCTTGGCAGCACCTCTAACTCGAAGATACTGTGCAACTGTTGCTTGCAAATCATTTGCTTCAACTTCATGAGATTCAAAATTTGGGGTCCCAGATCTTGAACTTTTGATAATCTCAACTTGCTTCAGTACTTTCTTCAGCATCGTAATAGAGAGATCCTGGAAAGAAACAAGAAGACAGCAATTATTTCAATGGTCTTATAAAAGCAGAAGTTCAACCAGGGAAGCAGATTAGCAAGAGCACGTAACTGAGGACATGACAGTAATTCCATCAGATATGTCTGGAACAGACAAACAGTTTGGCGGGACTGGCAAATATTGGATGATATACCCATCTTGAGGGAAGTATCCTTTCACAGCAAGCTTTTTCTTGGTCTCCGCAGGTATTTTTTTTAGAATTGCATTCACCTGCATGTTACGGAACATAGAAATAGAAAATTAAATTTAAAGCAAACATGATAACACAAGAATAACTCCATGCGCTACCAAGCAACTTAAATAAACAAGAACTGTTGAAAACAGTACCATGATAAGGTCCACTTCAAAATCCTACAAATATAACATAGCGACTGAATACACAAACATGTCATCTTCTGAGAATGATACTTGAACACAAGATTACAGAATATATATATACATATATGCATATCATAAAATATAGTTTCACATAATTGGCATGCCACTACTGAGTACAATCTATGTCAAGCAAATTATTGCCAGGGCACCAGAAAGCTTCAAAGGAGGACAACACTACATAATTTCAATTTGCATTGAGTAAAATATTACATAGACCTTGGGCATAGAATGATGCAATAGGATTTATCAGATCCATATGTCAAAAGAAACAGAAGCATTCCAAAATTACAGAAATTCTTATTGCACTTACTATTTCCTGCTGGAAGATTGTATTCGAAAGGTGAAATAGTAGATTTCTTGCTAATAGAGTTTGATTTCAGCAAGGATTATGCAGTAGACTTCAATTGCAAAACGGTCTTCCTTAAATGTCAAACTACAAATATTGGACGCCCCATTTCCTTTACCCAAGTTGAGAAAAACAAGATCATAAAGCAATGAAGGGTCCATCCTCTCATAGAGTTGTGAAGCACAACTGAAGTAGTAAAAAACGAGGTCCTATTTAATATGAGTTGCCTATTGTGTAATAAAGGAAAAAACTAAAGGGGTTCACTACCTGTGTAATCACCATCCATTATAGTTCCAATCAATTGACAATCTCAACCATCCACCACGTACTACTTGATAATAAAGAACATCCACCTTATGCTTGGAGGAGCTTCCATTAGGGTGAATTTCCATTTTTAACTAGAAGTGACATAAATATATTTAAATATTTATTCAATTAATAAAATATGTCATAACAGACAAGCACGTAAATAAATTACTAGTCCTAGCATTTGAGTAGCACGTTTCAGCCACAATGCCCAAATCATAACAATGATGAAAAAGCAACACCTAATAATTATATTGATAAATTCATAAATAATTAATTTGTATGGATGATATGGACCCTCAATTTCATCATCTATTAGTGCACAAAAGAAAAATAGGAAACTTCAACTTATTAAGTCCCTGAATATAGTATAATATCCCAAATTCTCCAAACCTCTAAAAATCTTGGTGAATCCAAATTTATGAACACCCTAATTTTTATTTCTCAGAGACTAACTCTTATTTTGTTTTCTAACTTATAAAAGAAATTAAAATTTACATTAGCAAATATAATCACAGGTTCCCTGGTGGATCAAGTAGATGAAGTCAAAATATTAAAATGTCAAAGAAACTAGTTGTGGAGATTCAAATATGTTGTGTTTCTTCACTGTTGATTTATCATCTTACCCAATTACAAATATTTCCCAGAAGATTATAACAAATGCATTCCAAATTAAAAATTAAAAAAGTTTTTGTGACATTTTTAAAACTTTGGAATGTTTTAAAACAAGTATAAACATTAAAAATGTTTTTGTGTGCAAAATATATAATTGATTTGACAGAATTGTCATGATAAAGAAGGTCAAATGCCTCCTAGACTTTGGAATTCCAGTAAGCTCTCGGAAATACTGCCCATCATTATAAATATTAATCTTCACCACCAAGCAAATGAATGCAACTTTCTCCACATTCCAGGAAAATGAAGTGGTCATCAAATTATCAATCCAACAAAACAAGATCATCACCAAGAAATAGTCTGAAAAATATATTCTTACAAAATTTCTGTTCAATAATATCATGAAAATTGATTTTCTGTCCAATAAGCCACAACAATGGATTTTTTGTTTTCAAATTAGTCAAAAGAAATTTATAAAGCCAACTTGATCAAAATATTTTGTATAATATATTACCCAAAGAATTTATAGTATGTCAATTCCTAGTGGTATGCGGTTACTAGTAAGTACCTTACATATATTTAAATTAATATGAAGATTAAACTAACCAAAAACAAAGTGAAAAATGACTCAAGCAGAAAACCCCCAGGACGACAATACTGCTTACCAGAATAAAAGAAAATACATCTAAAGCATTGCACTTGTAAAATTGATTATCAATAAATAGATTCTATTAAAAAGTTAAAATGATAGTTCAGAATACACAAAAGAAAAACTAATTCAAAACAAAAGGACAAGAATATTATTGTCATTATCAACTACTTTTCATTACAGCAGGCATGGTCACAGATAGAGATGACAAGCAAGCTATAATCCATGTAGTCAATTATGAACCCCACCCACTGAGATTAAGACTATGTATGTTTTTGTTTATGAGTTGCTTTCATATGTTTTTTCTTAGTGTTCGAATAAAAACGAGATAAAAAAGATAATGTAAAATTTGTATGTGTGTTATTCTACTTAATTAAGAAAACCAATATAAACAAAAAGTAACCATGAAACAAAAAGTTGCAAATAATGATGACCTCAACGCTCCCTCAGTTGGCCAACATATTATACAATAGCTTATACTGCACATACAAGCATACAGAGAGAGTAGTTTGCAGTGCCTTCTCTCTACTACCATTGTTATACCTTGTGGAAGGGTAGTGGACATGAAGGTCAAAAGCCCTGAAATGAGACATGCATAAAGCAGTGCACACCCAAATCCACATTTAATTGCTTCTCTGACTCAAAATAAGTAAAGCAGATTACTACTTGTGGGGATCTGATCAAGTAAGCTCAAGGAAATATCACAAACAGAGAAGGGTAAACAGGGAATATTAAATAAGTAAAGCAGATTATTACTTGTGTGTGCAAGTACGCGTACATACAGAAAGAGAGCCTCAAAAGAGTAGCCATTTTATGCTTGTACATATTCTTGAAGGCAATGAGATTTGAATGTGGCTTGATAGTTGCCTTCATAGTGCCAATTAGCTGGATATTGGGTTATCAACACAATCAAAGATTGTTGTTGGGAGAGTGGCTCATTACAAAAAGAGGCAGTAGGACCTAGATGTTTACCACTAACAGAGCATTTAGAATGGATAGGGTAAATAGCACAATATTGATACAATCACATTGCAGAGACCAAAATTCTCAGCTGCCAGAAACCTCTACCCAACCCATAATTTATTAACGTCACAGCTAAGGCAACCACCTTCAAAAGGTTGTTGCCTAGCCCAGACTAATATACCCAGGATCTCCCCTTTGGCAGACCGGTGTGAAATTCGGCACGCTACAGTATCACACCCCACCATCCCCCTAGGCAACCACCACCGCCAGACCAGTGAGTCAGCTCTGATACCAACTATAACAGCCTAGGCAACCACCTTCCAGAAAGTTGCTGCCTAGCCAGCATATATAAGCCCAGCATCCCCCTCCTGGCCAGCTGATGTGGGATTCGCCAAGGTCACTCACCGACTGCTAAGCACCAGGTCTTGAAGGTGGTTGCCTAGGCTGTTATAATTAATGTCATAAGGCAACAGCCATCAATATGATAAGGATATGAGACAAAGGAGCACCTAGCTGGGACCAAATCTCATAATAAGACCACATGGATAAAGTTTAAAGAAGAGACTACATGGATTACAAAAATTCAAAGAAAAAGACAACTAAACAGCCACAAGAAATAAAGCAATCAATCAATTATCAGCAGTGAGGAATTATATGAAACACAAAATACATCAGTAGCCAATTAGCATTCAAGGTTAATTGACATAACAGTACAGACAAACCAAACCTCAGAAGGAAGCAAAGGTCGCCTTTTGCCTTCACCATATCTGTAACCATATCTGTCTAAAAAATTCCAGTATCCTTCTCGGATGTTTGACTTAGATGGCAGTTTTAACTCTATGTAGCCTGCGCCATCTGTTGTTGTAACCTCGTCAACAGAAATTTGAGAAGCCTCCTAGAAAACAAAATGAAATTAAATAGAGGCATGTTAAGAATGGAACCACAGTGGACTACTTTATCTTGCTTCTAATGGTGCCACTGACTTCAGGATCAAAAAGGTAAAATCTTTGAGATATTCTATTACATTTCAAGCACAACATAAATTAGATTGGTGATCATGGGACAAAGATATTCACTCTAGAGCCAGGACCATGATCCAATTGTGGGCTAATTCATTATTTATCAGGACAAGATTTCTGAAGTTCATTTATACAATAGTCAATCATGCAGTCCAGACTGCCTCCCCCATAGATAGGCCAAATAGCTACAATTGTTAAAAAGCCAAAACCAATTGACATTTTTACCCTGGGTCTCTCTCTCTCTCTCTCTCTCTCTCTCTCTCTCTCTCTCAACTAAATATATACAAATTCTATTCGGAAAAATATAATCCAAATATAATGGAAATCCAATTTTAAACTAAGAAAACAAATATTTTAATTTCTTTTTTGTTTATAGAAATATACTTAGTTTAAAATGAACTAAAATTAAAAAGGGATAATTACATCAATCTCCCTTGAGCTTTAGAGAAATTACATAAGCTCTTGTATTTCTGAAAACAAGTAATGTTTTGCCCCTACCGCTATTAATTTTTTTTTTTAAATCAATAAAATGCCTCATCTCTTTCTTCCCTAACTCTCTTCCTCCCTTCTTCTTTCAAAGGGGAAGAAACAGCCGGCCGACGTAATCAAGTTCTCTCTTCTTCTTTCTCTTTCTCCCACTCTCTACATCCCTCTCTTTCCTGCTCGCTACCCACCTGCAGCGATAGAGACAACTCCATCACAGCATATGGCGGCTCAGACGGGGAATACCACCAACCACATCCATTTGCTGCACCATGGCAGTAGATGGGAGTAATACAATAGAGTTTATCCATTGCAGAAGATGGGGTCATTTATATTTATATCTATGTAAATTTAGGTTTTTAAAATTTCTTCATTGTATATAAAATATCTTTCATATATATATATATATATATATATTGGTCTGACAATATAGACATATATTTACTTTATATATTTATATATTTTTTTATTTATATAATAGAAAACATTTTTGTATACATAATACAAAAAATATTTTCTGTAATTAAACAATAGTTATATATATTTTTTATTTTATCTCTGAATTTTAAAAATATATTTTTAGTTTATTTGTTATATTTTGTAATTAAAATGCATTTTTATTATTAAAATATATCTATGTAAAAAGATAAGAGGGGAGAGCGTATATAAAAATCAAGGGCAAATTGGTCAACTTACACAGTTGTTAAGAGCAAGAGAGGTCTTTGTAATTTTAAAAAATACATGAGTATTGCGTGTTCACTAAATCTCAAGGAGATCAGTGTAATGCAATGGCTTGGCAGAGTTCAGCAACTCTGCCATTGCTGGGTTCAATCTCAGCAAACCCAACTGAGAGAGAGAGAGAGAGTCAATGATGGCGGTGATTACACAATCAAAAGGAAATCACAGCACATAATTGAATTCCATAGCCACTTGTGTGTCACGAGGGGAATCCCATTTACCTATCTTTAATTTCCTATTGCTTTAACTTTTGGTTATTTCTTTTTCTGCTGTAATTGTTAGCTTTCTTGCTGTCATTTTCTGTTGGGAATTAGTTAGCCTCTAGATCCTACGTGTAGTGGCTAGGAAAAGACAAAAAGGTTGGTTGCAACCGAATGAGGGAGTAGGATCTGCTACAGCGGACCCATCCTCCCACAGCTGAGTATATATTCTCTCTAAGGCTATCTTGGAGAGGTATCAATGAATTGAATTCAGAATCTCTCTCTTTCACAAACTCTCTCTCTGCTCTCTCTCTCTCTCTCTAACGTCTTCGTCTCCTTCTATCCCTCTGTTCTTGTTCTGTTCTTAAGCCTTCTAATTCAATCAGAATTAGAAGGCCGACCACTGTCACGGACCAGCTGTGACATTGTGCTTCTCTAATCACAAATTATAGTCATGTGAGCAATTCCAGAGAGTGAGCAACAAAATTGTCTACAATAATCGAGATCGAATAGCCCAATTTGAGAGAGATTTTCACATGGTTTCTGAACATGACACCGTGAACAGTTTCATTGGCACAGATATGCAAATATCTGGCATGCAGATT
The DNA here is from genome assembly GCF_014633365.1 of Diospyros lotus. Lineage (NCBI taxonomy): Eukaryota > Viridiplantae > Streptophyta > Magnoliopsida > Ericales > Ebenaceae > Diospyros > Diospyros lotus. The sequence continues at coordinate 38,745,470 of NC_068338.1, read as the reverse complement.
CTATTCTATTCCAACACACCAAATATTTATCAGATTGCCCAGACCAAATCCTGTTGGGTTTGCAGACAACCTAGCAACAACATAATCCATCGAATCATTGGGCTTACAGATTTAGGGGCAAGGTGACATTATCAGCAACGGTCTGCTCTACAACCCAATCTGCAAAGGGTTTGTGTGTGTGTTTTTTGGTGGTGGTGGGTGGGGGGGGGGGGTGCTGTCAACCACCTCTTCCTCAGCCGGAAGCCTTGTCGCTGATAAATGTTGACTACAGCCATAGCCAATTTCCGAATTGGAGAGAACAGAGAGAGAGAGAGAGAGTTTTGAATGAAGGGCATTCTGGTGATTTCAAAAATTCACATGGGGTTAATTAACAGCAGGGGCTTAATCGCAACATAATTTGCACAGTAAGAGTATTCACTTAGTTTCTCAAATGTCAAGGGTACCATCTGCATCTATGTTAAACCTTCAGGGTACCTAACCTAATTTTCCCTATCATTTATGATCAATACATCCAAGTTTTAAATATGAAATTGCAATCACGCAGTTTGTTATGAGGATTGAGAATAAGTGCAATTTTAACTTTTAAACATTGGAAACAATGCTTCATGTCAATATTTTGCTAAGTTGGGATGATTCAAACATTACTTGTGATTTTGTTGTGTTTGCAGATTATATGTCATTTACTTGCTTGTTATTATATGAATTTGTCATTTGTGTTGAAACTTGAATTTAAAATAATGTTTTATCTTCATGTTTTAGACTACTTTTTCTGGAGGACGGTTCGGCTAAGTCATTTTTGTTTTGTTTTGTTTTGGTGGGGGGGACACAGGTTTCTGAACACACCCACCCCACCTGCAGTCAGCCCACCAAATTCGAACTCAAAATCAGTATCCTTTTTAAAATAATATTGTCATTATAGCGCTTGAAATGATATTAGTTGTTACTATAGTAATATAGTATTGGTTATTTGTTATTTATGATTTTATAAGTTTGCACTTACCTCTTTGTTGGTATATATTGAAAATAATGATCTATAGGTATTTTTATACAGATTTTTAATAAATGTGAGCCTCACGTCCAAGGGGATTGCGCCTTACACCTAGAATCCAAGCACTCTTGCGCCTTAGTGTGCCTTGAGGCTTTAACGCCTATGGCTTTGATATCATTTATAAGAAAAACTAGTGTACATCCTTGATAAACAAAAAGGTAGGCAACCTCCATATTAAGCCTTAATCATTTCAAGGAAACAAGTAAAAAATCAAGGCAATAACACCTGAGCGTGATTAATAACAAAAATCCTAGAACAGCTCAACATATCAAGGCAATAACATCTAAGCATGATTACATGGATGCAATCATTTTCTTGGGAGTTGGGGAGGAAAACGAGAGGGTTTCTTCCCTAGAAAAGGTATTGATGCTAGAAATTTTTCAGTAAATGTCTGACCTCATCTTATTCCATTCAAATTTCCATTTCTTTAAGAAATTTCTCCCATGATGTGTTTAATTTTTTCCAGTAATGTATCTGCTCTGCATTCTTGTAACTGGATACATTTATGCATTCATGATTATGTCACGACCTGGATGTAGGCAGACGTCCAAGCCCTTGAATGCAGTCATTTCTTACAGTTAGGAATTAAGAGCAGTTAATTGTAGTGGAGTATTATTTACAGTTATGAAGTAGTGGAGAAATAGTAGAGTAGCGGTCACCGCTCTGTAAAACTGCTGAATAGCTTTATATATAAAGCTATACCCTAGTACTGAGATTATCAAGAATCAAGAAATTATTGGAAGTTTCTCTCATTCTCCCTGTACTGTTTTGCCCAAAGTAATAGGATGCTGGAAAGATGAGAGAAATCAGAAAGAAATAAAGATGTCATGGCGGCAGTTAGTTATTAGGATTTAAATGTAACTAATTGTTATGTCTAAGGGTAGTTTTGACTTTTGTAAGTTAGTTATATATCCTTAGGTAGTTCTGCCTCTCTAGTCTATAAATAGAAGGGTGCGGAGGTCAGTCTCATTCATTCAATCAATTGTATCTTTCATTCCTTGTGTTCGAATTCAGTGAGAGGCGAGAAAGAGAGCTGTGAGTTTATAGTTCTTGTTGTCTTCGGTTAGAGTATTGTATTCGAGAGGCAAGGTGAGGTGAAAGAGGGGTATTTCTTGTACTGGTTTCTCATACGGTTCTAGTGGATTGATTGCTTCTTGGATTGCTGGATGTAGTGCCATGTAAATGGCATGAACCAGGGTATATTGTGTGTGCTGCAATCTGGTTTGATTTTCTTTACTTTTCGATTCCATCTTTATTGCTTACTTTCTGTTTTTGAATGCTGTTTGAATTTGGTGAGTTTTTGAGTGATTCTTGAGAGATTATAGTTCTCGGTTTAACACTCCCTACATATTCTCTGTTCTCTTCCCTACTTTCTCCCTAAATTTTCTCATTTCTCTCTATTCTCTGTTTCCCTCTATTATTCTCTTTGTTTTCTCCCTAAATCTTCTCATTTCTCCCTATCTTTCTTTCTTCTTTCATGACTGTCAACTAGAAATCCTAGATTCAAAACCTAGGGTCCTGACAATAATATGCTTGAATGTACATCATCATTTCTAAGAGAAAAAGATAGAAATGAGAAAAGGATAGATAGAGATATGGCAAGCAAGTTCATCTGGAAGAATTAATCTTGGATCTATAGGCATATAAATGAAAATATGGTACCAAAAAATGACACTCAGCATACAATAATACTCATCTGGAAGAGAACAAACATACACAACCCAAAGATAACATTAACAATCAAATACTCACCTCGCAACATGAGGACAAAGCTCTTTCAAGAAAGCCAATGTCTTTGACCTGAAACTGGAACACATAAAATCCCAATAAACAAATCCATGTAGCAAGGAGGCAACAGGCTAAAACATAATATATATATATATATATATAGAGAGAGAGAGAGAGACCACATGTATGACCACAATAAATGTCAATAAGTTAGTCAACCAAATAATCAAAAACCTATTATATCATGACAAAGTAACAAAAAAATAACCAAGCCATTCACATCCACCAAGTAACATAAAGTGATTGTCTGCAACATTCTTTCACAATCAGAAAAGCAAGGAAGAGATCCAAATATATCACAAAAGTGGACAATACAAAATACAATTCACAGAGTAAAGAGAATTATTTAGGGATTGTTTAGCTGTGGAAAGCATTCCCAGTACTCCAGAAAGTTGCTCCAAACAAAATGGAAAATTAGAAAAGTTTTACAAATTCAAAAATTTTCAAAACAGAAAATGGAGATTTGGAAAATGCAACTCTTCAAATTGCAGTGAACTTGAAAAGCTCTGAAACTGATTTTTCCAAATTTTCCTTATTTAGAGATTTGGAAAGCATGTTTCCATACAAAATTTTCCACTGATCATCTCCATCTCCTTCTCTAACACAAGCTACAGAAATTCCCAAATTCTATATCTTTTCTGGACGTGTACCAATTTTTTAGATTAGAACTTAGTTTTCTGCACTTTTAAATTTTGAATGCATTTCCAAAATTATTATTGACTGTTGGAGAATCTCTATTCCCTCCAGCCAAAAAAAAAAGAGGGGGGGGAGCTATCCAACCGAAATCAATATTAATTCTTTATATATTAATATCAAAACACTAGTAAAAATATGAATAGTAAAATTTATTATCAATAGTATTTTTTTATGATATTACTTGTCAATAGTATTATAAATCATGTCATTATGGTAAATATATTACTAAAATTTTGCCTGAAAATATTGTCATATTAATAAATACTTTTAATATGTTAATGATTTTAATATTAAATTCTAATAGTCTTCTAATGAACACAATTACATTAATATTAATATTCTTTATAAATATAAATAAAATTGTAAATATTATCACAAACATTATTGTATCAATAATGTCAAAACTATTATATTCATATGTTAATTTGATATAATATTCATTATATTTCTAATATCGTAATATTATTAATATCTTAATATGATGTTACTAAAAATCACTACTATTATGTTCAGAATTTTACTAACATGTTATAATATTCTAAAATTTCTAAAATAACAGAAAAGAATAAAAATTTATTAGTAATATCACTAGTAATTATCATTAAGATTATAACATTAGTAATATCTTTTTTTCCTGTAAATATAACATTAGTAATATCATGAACATTATAGCAATAATAATAATCTTATGACCAATGTTCGAAAATGCGGCCTAGGCGTTCGGCGGCCACTGGCTGCCCCGATTAAGGGCTGCTCGGCACCTCTAGGTGCTGGGCCCGATTAATCGGGCCACAACGGCGCCTAGGCAGTGCCTAGCCGCCTGGGTCGCCACCTAGGCCATGCGCCTGCATGGCCTTTCCCTTCTTTATTTCCCCTTTCCCTTCTCTATTTCCCTTTACCCATTCTCTGGTTGTTTGTCTTGGGTCGTTTCTCTCACTCTCTCTCTCACCGCCGCCGCCGATCTCAACTCTTGGCTGTTCTCTCTCGTCGCCACCGATCTCATCTGTTGGTCATCCTCTCTCGTCACCGATCTTGTCTTCCTCTAGTATGTATCCATCTTCCTCCACCTCCAGCAGCAAGCAGCAACGCAAGCTTGCGTGCTTGCTACTGCAGCAAGCATCAAGCAGCAGGTTGTTGCTCCTTGCTGCAGCACCGAGCCTCGTCAATTTAATATTTGCTCGCACCCCAGTCGTCTCCTTGTTGCTGCCTTTGTTAATATTTCAAATATTTACAAGCAACAAGTGTTGTTACATCATTTATTTTAATATTTGTTAATGTATTAATAAAAAAAAAAATCTAGGCAGCGCCTAGGCCCTTCCTAGGCGCTAGGCGCCAGTCTGCTGCCCGACTAGCGCCTTTTAGAACACTGCTTATGACATTATCAACTTAATTTATACATAATAATATTAAATTATTACATTAAATTTATAATACTAGTAATATAATTAAATTAATATTGTACTGATAGCCTGATATTAATCTTATAACAGTAACAATATAATTGTTAGTACTAAAACATTACAATAATTTAATTAAGAACATGATATTACATTTATAACAATATTATTTAATTGATGACAATAAAATTACATTAAATTATATAGTATAACAATATTGCTATCAGAATTTGATGTTATAATACCAATTATAATGATAAAAAAAAATGTGAAGACAAATTTCATAATAAAAATTGGAGCTATTATGAGTTCTTAAGTTCTTTTATATTACATTTCAACAAGTTGTGAATTTATAATTTAATTTATATCCTAGCTATATTTTCAAGCTCTTTTATTTTGTTGGCTAAGTAAAAGGGATGAAAGAGAGATGACTACTGTAACTCTTTGCTAAGATATGATCTAACTCCTGAGCCTGTTAGGACTAAGGAGTTCCAAATAAACCATAACTGTGAACCTAACCCCAGCCAAATATACACATAGTCCAAGCACCACTTCACATTGGGTCTAGCATAGAACTACTACAAGAAGTGAGATTGCATACACAATCACAACAGAAAGATATGTCTTTTGAAAATGCTGTTTGGTTTTCTAAATTTTTTGCATGTTAGAAACCAACCATTTTCAACATGTTCTTCAAAAGCTGGAGATATGAAAATGAAAAACATTTTCTGAAAACAAATGAACTCAAATTCTCATGCCTTTATAGCTGATGCAGAACCAAGAGGGGGAAAAGAAGAGCAAACTCAAAATCTCAAAGTGAAGATCAATAATAAGGGTTGCCTTCAATTACACCATGAACAGATATAGACAACTAATACAATGAATCCCACTCTTATTACCAAAACCAGACTGAGCATGGAACTAAAAAAGGAACAAGCAAACTAGAGTCAAACAGGCTTAAATCAAGAAACTTTCCCAAAAAATACAATAATGGCTTAAATCAACAAATTCTACCACACAGACTAATCAAGAAAAATTTTAAAAATAAAAAGAAGTGGTCAAGCAAAAAAAGAATTTCTACTAAGAAATTAATTATTCTGATTTTACACAATTATTATGGGGCCCATTCTTGTGGTGGACACTATATTTTATATTTGAAATGCCAAACAACCACAATAAGAAACATGTGATGACAGTGTGCAATATCCATGATTCTGTTAATAATTACCAAATCAACTACCTTTTAACCATTAACTCAGACTCTATCAACAAGGGTACAGAATATGGACAGTATCTACCATTTATTGTATTTATTCAAATTTTCTTTTTCTGTAAACAGCAAAGGAATGCAACAAGACAAAAGACTGCCTTAGCAAAATTAAATGTTAACAAGAACATATAATTAATCAAGAAAATAAACAAAGTTCAAAAGGCATAGAGCAGGATTACAAGAAAGGTAAATTAGGATCCAAAAACAAACTCCAAGTTCCTAAGCTTCCTAAGCAACAAATTAATACTTACCAAATCAATTACCTTTTAACTATTAACACAAGCTTCATCACCTATGGCAGGGATAGTACCTATCATTTATTGTATTTGTTTATTTTTCTTTTTCTTTAAACAAGAAAGGTATACAACAAGAAGAAAGACAGCCTTAGCAAAACGAAATGTCAACAAGAACATGTAATTAATCATACAGTCAACAAAGTGGGAAAGGCATAGTGCAGGATTACGAGATAGGTAAATTAGGATCCAAAACAAACTCCAAATTCCTAAGCAACAAAATGTCATCACATAACATGCCAAATTTCAATCCCTTAAGCCAAAGCTAACAACAAGCTAAAAGTAAGACAAAATAACATGTACCTTTCCACTTTTTAGCTTCAAACATTTCAAGCACAGTAAACTCAGTAACCTCTTCAGCTCGCTCAAATGTGAAGGGTGATAAATGGGAATTGGTAACTCTATATACCCAAAATGACCTGAAAGGCAAAAATATAAAAATAAAGGAAGAAAGAATGGGTGCTTATCAAAACTTATGTACATGCATAGTAATTACAACCAAGAGCTTAAAACATGTTTATTTCAAATCCATGGTATGATCAAAAGGTTAAGGGAAAAACAGTATGAAACCCTATTACCTTCACAGTTTCCAGGTTCCACTGCACCACATGATTCACATTTTCCCGAGTCAAGTGGCAAACCAAGGAAAGGATTCGCAAGCTGACTAGCATGAGTTATAGGAAAGTCGCTATTGGAAGATATGCACTGAGAGAAAACAAAAAAACAATTACAAATGTAAACAATCAAAATAGCGAGCCAAGTCAAAGTCCTACTTAACTTAGCAGGCCAAATGTTAAGATGCCCTTCTCCCTTCTATACTGGAAGCAACTTTATGGGGTTTATATAAAACGATGCAACTCACAGAAAAATTAAAAATATAAGAACTTTGGTCGTGATTCTAAGGTTTGTGATGATATAATACATGATTAAAATGCTAGTTGGAAATATTTGTAATGAGAGAGAAGCACTGAAATGTTATTTGAACTAGATTCTTCTTAATAGCTTCAGTTTCAGAAACCAAGTCAGTAAAACTTTGTTTCCTCAATGAAAAACAAGCGGAACAACTACAATGGCAGGTGATAATTAAAAAAGTTCAGTAAGAATGCTAAATGTGAGTCTGCGCTTACAATCTCCTCAGAGGATGCCAAACCAAATTTAATCCCTGTTATTCTCCCATCCCAAACTGTTGTTGAGGGGCTCTCTTCCATATCTTTCACAACTTTTCTTGGAAAAGCACCATAAACGAAGGCCCAAAGCACACCCCTGACACCGATGAGAAACAACAAAGCTACATGGACAAAAATAGGGGGAAGTTTCAGTAAGAGTGGTTGAAGCCGGTATGAAATGAAGTTTTGATCATTAATCAAGAAAGAAAGCATTAACACAGAAAAATAAGGGAGACAACGTTGAAGCTAGACAGTGATCGTTCATAGAATTACATCAGTAGCACAACCCGAAGTTATATCAGATGTCTTCAAAACTTAGCTCTACTACAAACTGCATGAGTACCAAACAGATTCCTCCCTCCCCTGATAGTTCAAAAAACTCGAGGAAAACGAAATAATCCGATGAGTTATCTTTTGGTGTCCATTTTCCCAAATAAAACCAAAGCAAGCAATACAAGTGGAGAGTTCAATTACAAATAAAACGTCGCTGTAAGATATTCTCACTAAACAAACACCAATCATGACCAAAACATGACAAGATAAAGCATTGTCAAATTTAGCTCAAACCCAGTAAGCAAATACACGAACAAAACCATCAGAAAAATAAACACATTAACAGCACCACAAAACCCTAAACGAGAAATCAACCTACTCCCCGGCCCAAAAAAGGGAAAAAATCCGAAACCAGTGCCAAATTAGAAAGCAACAAACAGCACCCCGGTCAAAACACCCTAATACCAGACTTCTACACTAACGCGTGTATATATAGCATGAATGTGAGTACGCAAGCAGCAGCAGGCCAGAGAGAGAAACCCCGAACCATTCCGGAACGAAAACCCTAGTTCATCCCAACTCCGGACGGCCAAATGCGAGTGAAAGAGACTCGGAAACCGTGATTACGCAGAACGAAGGCGCGAGAGAGTGTGCGGTGAGAGAGAGAGAGAGACAGAGACAGAGACAGAGACAGAGAGAGCGACGCAAAGAGGAATCTCCGTCTTCGCGACGCTCGGACTGTAGAAGAGGGGAGAGAGAAACGCTCGGGGGAGAGAGAGAGAGAGAGAGACTGCATGCACCGAGCGGGTGCTTCGACTTCGATTTTACCCTCACCGTGGAGGGCTAGGTAGGGGGAGTGTTTCGGGTTTCGGGATGCGAAATGACCATACTGGCCCTTAACGTTGCTGCTCCACGTGGCACTAACTTTTCCCAAATTTGGCTCGGCAGTGTCTTGATGGGAGCAAACTGGGAAACACAATGAACATAGAAGGAAATTTTTGTAGTTCTTTAAGCGCCGATTTGGCGATCGCGATGAGTGGCTTCCATCTTAACCTTACACGTGGACGCTAATGCATTACAAGTATATATTCCCCGGTTATTCTTATTTATTAAATATTAATAACGATCCAACAACTAGAACCAATATAAGGGTAAGAGAGACTTTTTATCCCTCTACTCGAGTTCAAAAATGGATATAGTGAAAGTGGTTCAAAAATTAGTATAAGAGTAAATGAGACTTTTTAATATCTCGACATCTCAAGTCGATCATTCTCATATGTTATAATGTTTCGGCTGATGATTTGGGCTAATGAAGCCCAATTAGGCTCAAGCTCAAAATCAATGTAGATTGGCACCCGATCGCTCTTGTTATGGACAGTAATTTGGGTTAATTCAAGCCGAATTTAACTTTTGCTCAAAAAATCGATATAAAATTAAATGAGAGGCTCAAACATCAACATAGGGGTAAATGAGACTTTTTAGTTTCTCAATATTCCAAATCAATTATTCTCATCAATTATACTATTATAGATAGTGAATTGAGCTAAGTAAAGTCTAAATTGGCCCGAGCTCAAAAATCGATATATGAATAAATGAGAGGGCACAAAAATCAATTTAGAAGAAAATGAGACATTTTAGTCTCCCCAAGTCTATCACTTTCATTAGATACAATATTATGAATGGTCATTTGGGTCGAGTCAAGCCTAACTTGACATATGTTAAAAAATCAATGTATGAGTATACTTTAGGGCTCAAAAAAATCAATGTATAGGTAAATGAGATTTTGTAGTCTCTCAACACCCCAATTTATCACTCTTATCAATTTCAATGTTATGAATGGTGATTTAGGTTAGGTTAAACTTAACATGACTTGTGCTCAAAAATCGATGTTTGAGTAAATAGGAGCTCAAAAATCAATGTTGGGTAAATGATAATTTTTAGTGTCTAGGCACCCCAAGTCGATAACTCTCATTACTTATAATATCATGGATGGTGATTTGGGTATAGTAAAGTCAAACTCAATATGGGTTTAAAAATTGATGTAAAAGTAAATAATAAAACTTATAAAATCACTGTAGCGGTAATAGAAACTTTGTAATCTTTCAACACCCCAAGTCGGTCATTCTCATATGTTACAATTTCTAGACAATGATTTTAATGGGGTCAAGTGTAACTCAGCCTGAGCCAAAAAAATCAATGTAAGAGTAAATTAAGGACTAAAAAATCAATGTAGGGGTATACAAGATTTTTTAGTAACTCGGAACCCTAAGTTGGCCACTCTCGTCAATTACGATATTATTGATGACAATTTGGGTATTGCAAAGCCTTACTTAGATCGAGCTCAAAAATCAGTGTAAAACTAAATAAAGGGCTTGAAAATCAATGTAGAGGTAAATGAAATGACTTTTTTTTGTCTCTCGACAATCCAAGTTGATCAGTCCCATCAATTATGAATTTATGATATTATGGATGACAAGTTGGGTCATCCCACTCTAACATGTCCCAAGTCAACCAAACCCATACTCATTAAGACCATTAAACGGATGGAAAAGGGGTAAGAGGTTTAAAAATATATAACCTTGTTAGTTGACATGTCACCCCTTTTAAGGATCTAATTCCCTTACTTTTGTTGTTATTCATTATACAAAAAAATTAACTACCAACATATTTGTACCCATTTAAACTTCATCAAAAAGTCTAATATATAAATACCTAAAGATTTTAAAGATATAAAATAACCATGTTAAGAAGTAAGCATTTGAAAAATCTGAAAACCCAATCAAAATAAAAATTCAAAATATTTAAATCTAATAATCAAATAAACAAAATTATGAAATATACATTACCAACAAGAACAATACATACCAAGGAGACGAAAAAGGGTGAGTTGGTAGTTTGAGATGAATGAGGAAGTTTGACAATTAAATTTTTGCAATCAAATAGATAAATTGATAAGTTAGGGCTAACAATATAAACTTATCACACTTACTATCTTTTATTTTATTTATTTTTTTGATGACTCAGGTGTTTAAGTTTCGCCTAACTATTATTGAAAGAGAGCGACATTCTCCATTGGTTCACTCTAAAGGTAAATCCAGATGCTATCATAACCTATATACACTTGAAGTTAAAACTTTCTGGAAACAACTTCCTTCCTCACAGACCCCATATTTACGTCGTGTGGATGAAACTCTTAAAAGGGTGACAGGGCACGCCATTACTTTACCTCCATATAGGGCGACTTGTTTTCAAACCTTTACTGTTGTCTTGCAACAATAATTTTGTCTTGCAAGACACCACAAGGATTCGAACCTCCAATACTGATAGGTTTGAAATGCAAATGAGGATTATTGAAATACTTGAAATAATAAATAAAATAAGAGGCATAAGCAAATGATGAACACGATGATTTATAGCGATTCGGCTTAAACAAATCATAGTCCACTACCTTAACTCTTTACTAAAAATTTATAAACCAATCCACTATAACCTCCTATTTGACCCAAGCAGAACCTCAAGTAAAGACTATGAATTACAACCTCCTATTTACATAAGTATATCCTCTAGCTACACAAGTTATAAAATATAAGCAATGTTTAATAGAGAGAAAAATCTAAGAGATTAATCTATTAGTTACAAAGATTTCTTAAATAAAAACAAAAGGTTTAAACAATAAAATACAAATTAAGATCAAAGCCTTTGAGAGAAATGATTAAAGCACGAATACAATTGAGATAATGTAAATAATTCGTAAGCTCACTTCATTTTATTTCTATCTGTTAGCCTCTTCAAGATAATCCTTGACTTGTATTTATAGGCATCCTACAAGTTTCAATAAAAAAAACTAGCCGTTTAGAGCCGTTTGAGGCTTTCAACGACATAAATGGTCGATATATGAAGGGTATTGGTTAACTGATTAGTTAAAATATGAAAATTGGTCGACATATGAGTGAAAATGGTCGATAAATCAAATAAAATTGTCGACAAATGCAAAATTGCATTCTGTCAGTCAATAGATGAGAGCAGGCCAATTGACAGATTGAAACAAATAGTCGACAGATGAAAGCAAAAAATTAGATTTATTATAACTATATGTTAATGTGCACTAATAAACCAAAGTCCTTCTAGCTGGATAGGTTCTTCATTTTTGGATAAGATTTGGGGAGGCTAAAAGCACACGTTCGAGTCTTGGATGCGACAGCTTACAAATTAAAATTAATCTTCTTTTGTTATAATTATAAAAGTCTGTATGCCTAGAGAAATAAGGAATCATTTAGTTGGAATGACTCCATGCACAAATTTAATGTTTCTATTAAGGCTAGGGCGTGAGATTGATTCCTTGGGGCTGCCTATTGAATTAATATATTTAAGTAATTTTTAAGCTCTTTAAAAAATAATTTTTATATAGCATTTTTAATCAAATAAAAATATGATGTTCCAAATGCCATAGAAATTTTTTCATAAGATTAGATTGTTGAAATTAATTTTAATTTAACATGTTTTAATTAATTAAAAACATAATATTTCAAATACCATTAAAAAATTTATCACAAGATATTTTGACATTAGATTTACTTTTCATTTAACAATTTTGATCAAATAGAAACATAATACTTCAAATGTCATCAATAAATTCATAACAAGATATTGACATTAAATCGATAAAATTATTATTATGCTTAATTTATCACATAAAATTAATTTGAAACACCAAGTTAACAAAATAACTTCATCATCAAAAATAATTATTTTTTAGCATTAAAATGCAATTGAATTTTTATAATTAAAAGATTTTCATCATTAAAATTATATTAAAGACAAAATATCAATCTATCAAGAACATAAAGATGGTTATTTTGCCTTCGAAAAATATTGTTTCATTTTGACCAATGATTCAAAACCAATTTGTAAAAAATATTTAGAATATTCTTTTAAATCTTAACAATTGTTTTTGCTAATCTCCAACTAATATAGAAAATTATAAATCATTTTTGATTTAACAACCCATTTGAAATTAATTTGTGTTTGAAAACAATAATGACTTAGAGAATAAATTAATTTTATTTTTCATCATCAAAATCAAACACAAGAGTAAAATATCAAATACTTTTGTTATCCTCCTTGTGCTTTATCGTTGTACCATGTATGTGGAAACCTTTTACTATCTTTTATTACTTCACTAAATAGGTGCCTCATGCTATACACATGCAAAAAATAAGCATTCAAAAAGTTTGAATTCCCAATCGAAATACAAAGTCAACAGATTTGAAATCTAATTATCAATAAACAAAGTTACGAAGTATAAATTACCAACAATAACAATACGAATCGATCAGAGATGAAAGAATGTGTGCTTGGTAGTTAGAGAAGAACTAGAGTGTTTGGCAATTTGAGATGAAGCAAAGTATTTGAAGAATCGTGATGAACAGGGATGTTTGGCAATTCAACATTTGCATTCAAACAGATAAATAGGACAAAAAATTAGGATTAAGAATATAAACTTATCATACTTACTATTTTTTATTACTTTGCTAAATAGGTTGTCTTGTGCTATACACTGCAAATAAAAAAAGAATGAAGATTCACTTTCATGAAGTGACACTAAGTAGTAGTAATTTAACTTTTATATATAAAATAATTCTTAAATATTTTATTTTAAATAATATTTTATGTAAAATGAAAAACACAAAGACTTTTTATGACTTGCGAGAATACTATGATAGTTTACTCAAATGGTTTCAAAAATTTGAAAAGAAAAAATCAATGATGCTTAAGTTAATCGAAATATATGAGAAAAAATACATAACATTTGAAAAGAAAAAAAAAAAGCCAAAAGTTCTAAAACCAATACCTAAAGATTTTTCAAAGATCTAAATAGAAACAACCATGTCAAGATACAAGAATTCGAAAGATCTTAAATCCTAATTAAACAATATGACATTAAAATGAAAAGTTAAAACATTTAAGATCGAAGAGTCAAAATAAAACAATATCATAAAGTACAGATTACCAACATTAACAATATGTATTGAGGGGAGATGAAGGATTCGTCGATCAATTTGAGATGAATGAGGATATCTGTCAATTCAAGATGAACCAGAGCATTTGAGAATCAAGATGAATATGGATGTTTAAATATAAATTAACAAACATCTGACTATTCAAAATTAAGTAGGACATATAAGAAATCTAGATGGAGGAGAATGTTATGCAGTTCAATGTTTGTGTTCAAATGGAGGGAAAAAAAAAAAGAGATAAATTTACTCTACATGTCATGGTTTATTAAGTCATTGAATAGTTAAACTCATGCAAAACACATGTGAAAATAAAAAAAAAAATGAAAATACATCTACAATGAGTGATGCGCAATTGTTATATAGTTTTTATATAAATTTATTTTTTAAAAATATCATTTTATGTAAATGAAAATCACAAAGACTTTCGTAACGCCATGAGAATGATGGAAGTGATTAGATAAATGGCATTGAAAAATTAATGAAAATTGGTTGGTGAACTTAATTGGGCCCATGCTCAAAAAACAATGTAGAGGTAGATGATTAACACCCTAGGCCAATCGTTCTCATTATGGGTGGTGATTTGGGCCTATTCAAAACTAATTTAATTTAGGCTGAAAATTTGACATAAGAGTAAGCAAAAGGTTTAAGCATCAATGTAGATACCCAAGTCAATGTGTCTCATTATTTACATAATATTATGGATGATGATTTGGGTCTGGTAAAGCCTAACTCAATATGAGATTAAAAATTGATGTAAGAGTAAATGAGGGGACTTATAAAATCAATATAAGAATAATAAAACTTTGTAGTCTTTCAACATCCTAAGTTGGTCATTATAGACAGAGTTTTGAATGGTATCAATGGACTCAAAAATCAAAGCAAGAGTAAATAAAGGGCTCAAAAATCAATGCTAGGGTAAACAAGACTTTTTAGCAACTTGACACCCTAGGTTGATCGCTTTCATCATTTATAATATTATGGATGACAATTTGAGTGTTATAAAGCCTTACTTAGTCCAAGTTGAAAAATCATTGTAAAACTAAATAAGGGAGCTCGAAAAATCAATATAGGAGGAAATGACATTTTTTAGTCTCTTGGCAACCCAAGTCGATCAGTCCAGTCAGTTATGATATTATAGATGACAAGATAGATCAAATGAGTCTAACTCGCCCTATGTCAACCCAACCCATATTCATTTAAGACCATTGAATCGATGGAAAATCAATGGGAGGTTGAAAGAGGTATAACATTTGGCATCACACCACTTAAAGATCTAATTCCCTTATTTTATGTCGTTGATATTCATGATTGAAAAAATTAACTACCAGCATAGTTGTACCCATTTACACTTCATCAAAATTTATAAAATAAATACTCAAAGATTTTAAAGATCTAAAATAAAAAATAACCACGTTAAGAGATAAGCATTCGAAAATTTTGAAAACCCTATCAAGATAAAGAGTCAATATATTTTTCAATCTAATAATCAAATAAACAAAATTACGAAATAAAAATTACCAACAAGAACACTACATACCAACAGGAGATGAAAGATGATGCGGTTGGTAGTTTGAGATGAACGATGGTGTTTGGTAGTTCAAGATGAATGAAGATATTTGACAATTCAACATTTGCATTCAAATAGAGAATGAAAAAATTAGAGCTAATAATATAAACTTATCATACTTGCTATCTTTTATTACTTCACTAATTAAAAGATTTGAAATTTAATTATAAATAAATACAATTATGAAGTACAAATTACCAACAATAACAATATATACAGTAAGGTGTGTTTGGTAGTTTGACAAAAATGAGAGTGTTGGGCAATTTGAGATGAAGTAAAGTATTCAAGGAATTGAGATGATCGAGAATGTTTGACTATTCAACATTTGCATTCAAAGAGATAAATGAGAAAAAAAAATTAGGGCAAAGAATATAAATTTATCATACTTATTATCTTTTATTACTTCGCTAAATAAGTTGCCTTGTAATACATGTGCAAATAAAAAAAATTGAAGATTCATTTTCACGAAGTGACAATAAGTAGTAGTAATTTAACTTTTATGTAAAATAATTCTTAAATATTTTATTTAAAATAATGTTTTATGTAAAATATAAAACACATAACTTTCATGACTCACAACAATACTATGATAGTTTAATTAAATGGTTTAAAAAAATTGAAAAGAAAAAATCAATCATGCCTAAGTTAATCGAAAGGTATGAGAAAAAATATATAAGATTGAAATAAACACCAAGAGTTATAAAACAAACAACTAAAGATTTTTCAAAGATCTAAATAAAAACAACCATGTCAAGAGATAAGCAATGGAAATATCTTAAATCCTAATTGAAAGATTTGGCATTAAATTAAAAAGGCAAAACATCTAAAATCCAAGAATCAAAATATAACAACATCATAAAGTACAAATCACCAACAATAACAATATGTACTTTGGGGAGATGAATCGTTAGTGAATTTGAGATGAAGGAAGACATTTGACAATTAAAGATGAAGCAAAACATTCGATAATCAAAATGAATAAGGATGTTCAAACTATAGATTGACATATGCCTAATTATTGAAAATGAAATAAGCCATCTAAGGAATCTAAAATGAGTTAAGGAATCAAAGAGGAGGACGTTATGCAGTTCAATATTTACCTTCAAAGAGAAAAATGAGAAAAAAAAAAGGTAAAAGATATAAATTTACTATACAGGTCATATTTTATTAAGTCATTGAATGGTTAAGCATGTGCTGTATAAGTGTAAAAGGAAAAAAATAAAAATTCATTCTCAATGAGTGACGTGTAGTTTTCAAGGGCTTTTATATACACTTATTTTTTATTTTTTAAAATAATATTTTATGTAAATGAAAATCACAAAGACTTTCCTTACTCAATGAGAACACTAGGAGTGTATAGATAAATGGTGTTGAAAAATCAATGAAAATGCGTTGGTAAAGCCAAATTGGGCTCAGGCTCAAATATCAATGTAGAGGTAAATGATTGGAACCCCAAGTCGATTGCTCTCGTTATGAGTGGTGATTTGGGTTGGCTCAAGCCCAATTTAACTTGGACTCAATAATCAACATAAGAGTAAGCGAGGGGCTCAAATATCAATGTACTGGTAAATGAGACTTTTTAGTTTCTCAAGACTCCAAGTTAATCAATTATTCTCATCAATTATAGTATTATGGATGATGATTTGAGTCAAGTCAAGCCTAACTTGACCTAGGCTCAAAAATTAATATAAGAGTGGATGAGGGGGCTCAAAATCTAATATAAGGGTAAACGAGACTTTTTAAGGCTCTAAACACCAAGTCAATCACTCTCATTAGTTACGAGATGATGGATAGTGATTTGGGTCGAGTAAGTCCAAGTTCAAAAATCAATGTAGAAGTAAACAATAGGGCCTAAAAATCACTATAGGGCCAAATGAGACAATTTAGTCTCTTAACAACCTAAGTCGGTCACTCTTTTTAGCTATGATATTATGGATGGTAATTTGGGTCAAGTGAAGCCTAACCAATATTAGGCTAAAAAATCAATATAAAGGTAAATGAGAGGCCTCAAAAAATCAATGTAGAGGTAAATAAGGGTTTTTAGTCTCTCAACACCTTGAGTTGATCACTTTCATTGATTATGATATTTTGAATGATGATTTGAGTTACCTAAAGCCTAACTTGGTCCAAGCTCAAAAATCAATGTATGAGTAAATAATGGGGCTAAAAAATCGATTTTGGGATAAATAAGCCATTTTAGTCTCCCAACACCCCACGTTAATCACCTTCTTCTATTTTGATATTATGAATGGTGATTAGGGTCAAGTGAAGCCTAACTCAACCTGGGCTCAAAAATCAATGTAGGAGTACACTATGAAGCTCAAAAAATCAATATAAGGGAAAATGAGAGTTTTTAGTCTCATAGCACCCCAAATTATCACTCTTATCAATTACAATGTTATGGATGGTGATTTGGGTAAAGTTAAGCTTAACCTGACATGTACTCACAAATCAATGATAAAGTAAATGGAGGATCATAAATCAATGTAGGGTAAATGAAACTTTAGTGTCTAGGCACCCCAAGTCGATCATTCTCATTACCCACAATATCATGGATGGTGATTTGGGTTAGGTGAAGCCTAACTCAATATGGACTTAAAAATTGATATAAGAGTAAATAAGGGGACTTATAAAATCAGTGTGGGGGTAATAGAAACTTTCTTTCAGCACCCCAAGTCAATCATTCTCATTAGTTAGGATATTATAGGCAGAGTTTTGAATGGCGTCAAAGGTAACTCAACCTAGACTCAAAAATCAAATCAAGAGTAAATGAAAGGCTAAAAAATCAATGTAAGGTTAAATAAGACTTTTTAGTAACTCGACACCCTAAGTTGGTCACTCTCGTCATTTACGATATTATGGATGACAATTTGGGTGTTGTAAGGCATTACATAGTCCAAGCTCAAAAATCATTGTAAGACTAAATGAGGGGGCTCGAAAAATTAATGTAAGGGTAAATGACATTTTTTTATCTCTGAATGACCCGTGTGAATCAATCCCATCAGTTATAATATTATGGATGACAAGTTGGGTCAAGCCAATCTTTCTCGCCCCATGTCAACCCAACCTATACTTATTTAAGACCATTGAATGGATGGAAAATGGGTAGGAGGTTTAAAGAGGTATAATCTCCTTAGTTGTCAGAGTAGCTCTTAAGGATCTAATTCCCTTACTTTTTTCCATTGATATTCATGATACAAAAAATATTTGTACCCATTTAAATTTAATCAAAATTTCTACAACAAATACCCAAAGATTTTAAAGATCAAAAGTAAAAAATAACTTTGTTAAGAGATAACAATTCGAAAAATCTTAAGACCCAATCAAAACAAAAGGTCAAAATATTTGAAGTCTAATAATAATAAAAAACAAAACAAAACAAAATTAGAATATAAATTACCAATAAGAACAATACATACCAGGAGGAGACGAAGAATGGTGCAATTGGTATTTGAGATGAATAAGGGTGTTTGGTATTTCGAAATGAATGAAGATGTTTGACAATTTATCGCCTGCATTCAAAGAGAGAAATGGAAAAATTAGGACTAAAAATATAAACTTATCATACTTAATGTCTTTTATTATTTCACTAAATAGGTTCCCCATGCTATACACATGTAGGAGATAAGCATTCAAAACACCTGAAATCCTAATTGAAATACAAAGTCGAAAGATTTAAAATCTAATTATCAATGAATAAAATTATGAAGTATAAATTCCCAACAATAACAATACATATTGAAAGAAGATGAACGACTATGTGTTTGGTAATTTGAGATGAATCAGGGTGTTTGGCAAATTGAGATGAAGCAAAATATTCGAAGTATTGAGATGAACTAGGATGTTTGCTAATTCAACATTTGCATTCAAAGAGATAAATGAAAAAAAAAAAAATTAGGGCTAAGAACATAAACATATCATACATCCTATCTTCTATTACTTTGCTAAACAGGTCGCCTAGTGTTTACATGTGCAAGCAAAAAAAGAAAAAAGAAAAAAGAAAATTGAAGATTCACTTTCGTGAAGTGACACTTAGTAGTCGTAATTTAATCTTTATATAAAATAATTGTTAAATAATTTATATAAAATAAAAAACACAGAGACTTTCATGACTCACTAAAATACTACAATAGTTTACTTAAATGGTTTCAAAAATTTGAAAAGAAAAAATCAATCATGCCTAAGTTAATCGAAGGATATGAGAAAAAATACATAAGATTTGAAATAAACACCAAAAGTTCTAAAACAAATATATAAAATTTTTCAAAAATCTAAATAAAAACAACCAGTCAAGAGACAAACATTGGAAAGATCTTAAATCCTAATTGAAAGATCTAACTTTAAAATGAAAAGCCTAAACATCTAAAATCGAAGAATCAAAATAAAACATTATCAAAAAGTACAAATTACTAACAATAACAATGCATACCGAGGGGTGATGATGGGTTCGTTTGTTAATTTGAGATGAAGGAGGACATCGAAAATTCAAGACGAAGCAAAACTTGAGAGAATCGAGATGAATAAGAACGTTCAACATCTACATTCAAGGGGATAAATAGGAATAAAATTAGGGTTTGTAATATTAACTTACTATATTTGTTATCTTTTATTATTTTAATAAATAGATGACTCGTGCTATACACGTGTAAGTAAAAAAAAAAAAATTAAATAATGATTTATCTTCTACTAGTGGCACTTAGTGAGTCTCAGTTAGTTTTTATTTAATTTTTTATATATATTTTATAAAATAAAAATGTATAGACCATCATGACTCATGAGAATACAAGTTTATTTAGCTTGTTTCAAAAATAAAATCAAGATATGAAATTAATATTAAAGATTTGATATAAATATAAAAAAAAAATAGATACCTAAAGATTTTAAAGATCTAAAAATAAATGGATACAAGTGCTTGAAAGATTTAAAACTTTAATTAAAATATTTGACATCAAATTGAAAAGTCAAAAGATTTGAAATTCAAAAATCAAATATTACAAAATATAAATTATCAACAACAATAATAGGTAAATGGAGGGAGGGAGATGGAGGAGGGTGCTCTTGACTATTTAAGATGCATAAGGGCATTTGTATTTAGAGGTCAAGTAAAGTATTTGAATAATCCAGATGAATAAGAATGTTCAATAATCTAAAACTTATATTATAAAATAAAATTAAAAAAAAAGATTTTTCACTAAATTGGTGGCTCACTAAAAAGTGTTTGTGCAAGCTAATTAAAAAAGAAATTCAATCGAGTGTTCGTATTCAACTATTAGTAGTTGGAATTTCATTTTTATGCGATTTTTTTTTAAATTCTCTATTTGAAAAATATTTTATGTAAAATAAGAACTAGTTCATGAATCATGAGAATGATAGAATATTTTACTTAAATGGTTTCAAACAATTGAAAAGAAATAAAAAATTACATACCACTAAACTTGAGATAAATATTCTATTTGAAATAAATATTAAAATAAAGATTTAAAACGTCAGATTTTTCAAATCAAATATAAAAAAAAAACAACCATGCCTATAGATAGCATTGGCATGGTTGTTTTATATATGAGATTAAGAAATATTTTAAAAATTTTAAATAAATATATATATATAAGTGTCTGAAAGATTTAAAACTCAAAGGTTGCCTTTGATAGGGGTAAAAATGAGGGTGAAATTTATTTTCTATCTAAATTTTGAGAAATTCTATTAAACAGTTTTTTAATTTCATGGAATTTGAATTCTATGTTTGTTCAAAAAGTGAAGATTTTTCCTGAAATTAGAGTATGTTTGATTGCATATATTTATCATAGAAAAAATATAATAATTACATATTTTTTATAGAAAACAATCAAACATTTTTAATTTTTTTATGAAAAAATATATATGGTACAAGCATTTAAAACTTTTTTATGTGGAATTCATTTTCTAATGGGGTGAGATAGTTTTTGTTTTCTAGCCAATATTACTTAGAATTAAATTCTAAATAATGCAATTAAACACACATTTAGGGTGCGTTTGATAGGGGTGAAAAATGAGGAT
Organism: Diospyros lotus; assembly: GCF_014633365.1. Taxonomy (NCBI): domain Eukaryota; kingdom Viridiplantae; phylum Streptophyta; class Magnoliopsida; order Ericales; family Ebenaceae; genus Diospyros; species Diospyros lotus. Next base: position 38,723,922 of record NC_068338.1, on the reverse strand, counting down.
GGAATTCATTTCCCATCCAAATTCTAGGAAATTTCATCAAACATGTTTTATTTTCCATGGAATTCGAATTCCATTTTAGTTTAAAAAGTGGAGATTTTTCTTGAAATCAATGAATTGAAATTCGTAGGAGGTGGGGTGAGAATTGGAATTCCATGGAATTGGAATTGGAATTGGAATTCCAAACGCACCCTTAATGAATTGGAATTCTTAGAGGATGAGGTGAAAATTGAAATTTCATGGAATTGGAATTCCGCCTCACTTTTCACCCCTAATCAAACACACTCTGGAGGGTGGAAAGTGGGATGAAATTTCAATTCTCGGCCCACCCCTAAGAATTCCAATTCCTTGATTTCAAGGAAAATCTCTATTTTTTGAGCTAAAATAGAATTCGAATTCAATGAAAAAAAAATTGTTTGATAAATTTTTTTGAAATTTAAGTGGAAAATAAATTTCACCCTTATTTTCTACCCCTATAAAAAGCACCCTAATTGAAAGATTTGACAGTAAGTTGAAAAGTCAAAATATTTGAAATTCAAGAATCAAATATTACAAAATATAAATTATCAACAACAATAATATATAAATTGAGGGAGATGAAGGAAGGTGCATTTGACTCTTTGAGATGCATAAGTGCATTTGTGATTTGAGATCAAGCAAAGTATTTGAAGAATTGAGATGAATGAGAACGTTTGATATTCAAAAAGAGATAAAAAAAAAAAGAGAAGAAGATTAATTTTGAATATTACTTCACTAAATAAGTGGGTCACTAAAAAGGGCTCGTGCTTTTATACCTTATTAATATATAGAGCCTTAATTACACAAATTATAACTTATTAATCTGTTTATATATACATATATATATTCACAGAGCCTTTACACAAACAAACAAGATTGCCTTTGTCATATTTAATCGTTAAATAGTGATTTTATTTAATACCCTAAGGCCAACTACCATTACTCATATACACTGTCTTTATTTTTTAATTTTGTAAGGTCACAGCCCTTCGCTAAGCCAAAAGGTCAATGAATTATCTAATTATTAACAGACGCTTGAAACTTTCTTATTGCCTTTCACTCTTACAAAATAAACAATAATATACAAACACAAATTATATATACAATAATATATATATATATAAATGTCTCTTCCCCCCCCCCCCCCCTGAAATTATCAACAAACGATGTGGTTTATGAAGAATTTTTGGTGGGTCAATTCATTCAACACCACCCAGAATAATGCCATGCATCTAATCAAAGTCAAAGTAATATAATTACACTTTGTGGTATTTAATTTAATTTTGTTTGTACTTTCTTTTAATCTGAAAATCAGTTTTAAGTTGAATAAAATTTGACTACTTCCTTCACAATCTAATGTCAGTTGGAATTTGAAATTCTCTTTGTTATTTAATTATATAATAATATTTGAAACAAAGTAATAGCTTGTCTAAAGATTATTTTACTAAAATTTGAATTATAAGTTTAGTTAATTACATTATTATTGATCATATAATCTGTATAACTAACGTGGAAGAAATTGATATTATTTTAAATAACTTAAAAAAGAGGGTGTTTTAAGTATTTTAGATGATTAACGTGTTAAAACAAATAGAAATAAAGTAACATCTTGGTTTTAATCATTCATATCTTTATTTTTTTTTCAAAAAAAAAAAAGTCAAAGAAAATATTAGAAAAAATTTGTATTTGGTAACACCCAGATAGGGAACACGTACAATGTACCATTAGGAAAGGACCAGGCTACCATCTCTAGTCTCTCACACATGCTTCACTATAATATTTTACATTATTTTCTTTTTGCTTGGGAAAAAAAAAAATAAAGATTTGACTTTACGTTAACCTTCAAAACGCAACTAATGCTTGCATTGTAGGAAGATGAGATAAGTATTATTTATTTATTTGGTTGTCATTTGGGCCAATAGTAATAAATTAATAATCATTAACAACACACAATGTTTTAACATTTTTAAAATAACACTTTGATGCTTTTAAATCAAAGTTGACGATTGAGAAAATATTTAAACTAAAATTAGATAAAAACCAAGAGATTGCGTTTGATAAATCAAATATCCAATAATATTTTTGGAGATTTAATCTGAAGATACTTAAGTTTTAGAATATATTGAAGAAATATTTCACTGGCGGCAGTAAATTTCCACCATATCAAAAAAACCATTTACCAAGAAAGAAGAATAAAAACATCATCATCTTCTTGGTAGCCACAAGGATAAGCGAAAGGTCGAGTGGACAGGTAGGTGGATGGTCATGGCCAGAGATTAATGGCAGAATGTTGTTGTTATTATATTTGTTAGGAGAAAAAGTCCACTGGAGAGAATCCCATTTCCAAAAGATTACGCTTAGAAAAAAGAAAAGAAAAGGACTAATTCATTGCTTGCACACCAATTCAAAAATCAACCTTGAAGATCCGTGAGATTCTGAAAGATATCTGGTCGGATCTTGCTTTCCCAAACCATCAATCTCCTGGTTATATTTTCCCATGGCTTCAACCCACAAACCTCCGTTCCCAACATTCTTCTTTTCTCTTCAATTCTGGATTTCTGGTTCCACTCTGCAATGGCTTGTGTGGCCACTGATGCCAAGTTCCATGTTCTGGCAGTTGATGATAGCCTCGCTGACAGGAAGCTGATTGAAAGGCTTCTCAAGACCTCTTCTTACCAAGGTGATTTCACATCTTCGAGAAATTTGAAGTTCTGGGTTTTGTTCTGTTTGGGTTTTTGATTGCTTGCTCATCTGGGTTTTTCTTGTTTTAATGTTTTTTGTTCTTTATTTTTTTTTCCCTCTCAGTTACTGCTGTGGATTCTGGAAGCAAGGCTCTGGAGTTCCTGGGCTTGCAAGATGATGAACACAGAGATTCATACCATCAAGTATGGTTTGTTAATTTACTCATTCTGCAATTGCTTCTAAGTTGACAAAAATCCCTTCCCTTCTTTCAACCTTCTGATTGATAAATAAGTTTCTAAATTTTGGTTTGGGATTGCAGCAACTGCAAGTAAATTTGATCATCACAGATTACTGTATGCCTGGGATAACTGGCTATGACCTCTTAAGAAAGATCAAGGTCAGTTGAGTTACCCACTTTCTATTTCTTTCTTTCCCTTCCAATAATTTAATTTCCTACATATGGGTGGGTTTCTTTAAAATTTTTCCCTGAAAATTCTCTAGAAAATGAAAAACACTAATAGTTTCATCTGTAACTTTCAGGAATCCACATTTCTGAAGGACATACCAGTGGTGATCATGTCATCAGAAAATGTGCCCTCCAGAATAAGCAGGTGAGGAAAATTATCTTTAGGTGTATTCTTGAATCAAACTATCTTTTCATCACTTTTACAACTTTCTCTAGAAACATAAATAACACCGTACCAAAATCATATAATCCATTCTATGGTACTGATATAAGATTTGGGTGATGGGTTTTGGATCATCAGATGCTTGGAAGAAGGAGCAGAAGAGTTTTTTCTGAAGCCAGTTCAGATGTCAGATGTGAATAAGCTGAGGCCTCATCTAATGAGAGGAAAAGCCCAAGGAAATGCAATCCATCAACTGCATGAGAGAGGGCATTGAAGATATTCATTCACGTGATAGAACAAGATCATGATCCAATAATTTTGATCTCATCTAGATTTTTTCTTTTTCTTTTTCCCACTTCTTTGTTCTTATTTATTTAAGCTTAACTTGGGTAAATTTTTTGACATTAGAAATGTTCGTGCCTATGTAAATGTTGATAGAAAAGGAAGAAATACAGTTTTTTGTTCACTTCTTTGCCTCTTTCTTTAGTTTATTGTCCTTTATTTTTTCTCATACCAGCAATCATGTAATGGGGATCAAATTTTCTGAATAATTTTGGGTAGAAATGCAGCATAATCTTCTATCATTTATGCTAAAGGTTAAGATGAAGTATGAATGTGGTGAACAGATTTTATGCATGCACAAAGAATTGTACACACATAATTTCATAGATTTTTATAGTAATATATATATATATATCTTTTATGAATTATTTTTGCCTAAAACAGTCTGTGAAATTCAGATGCCAATAATTATATTTAATCAAAATATATCTGTTTAGATTTTGATTTAATTTCAACCTACAAGAATTGTCTGTCAACTTTTGCAATGCATATGAATTAATCTGTCAACCTTTTTATTTCAACCTTCTTTGATTTGTTTGCGGTTGTGAAAATTATTTTTGTAAACATATTTTGTGTGAGAATAATTATTTAATTTATAACAAACTCATATCAACCAATACACGTGCACAATACTCAAAAGACACTTAAAAAATGGAGGCAACTTATTATTCGGTAATTTAGGACATGTTTGATATTATTGTATTTTTTAACGGACAAATATTTCATCTTAAAAGAAAATTTTAGAAAAGCTCAAAATAAAAAAAAATAATAATAAAAATGCAGTGTTTGATGAAGCACAACATTGCTTGTACATTATATAGTTGCTTTTTCTAGAAAACATATTAAGCTACTTAAGAACAAAAATATAAGACCTCTGCTTCGATATTCCGTTTGCTTCAACATAAATTACTTTACCCAAAAAAACAAAAAAAAAAAGTTTAGTTCGCCATCTTACTTTTTGGTGATTGGTTTGCATTTTAAAAAATAAGTTTGCATTCTTTTTGACTTTTAGTTTTTAATTTTGAATTTTAAATTTATTTTGAATTTTTAATTTTAATAATTTATTTTTAAAAAACAGAAAACACATTTTATTTGTCATTTAAAAAAATTATTTTTCAAAATAGAAAATTAGAAAATATGTTCTGTTTCAAATTTTAAAAATATTTTTTTAATAATATTTTATTCTATAAATTTAATTATTTAATAAATTAAAATTATTTAATTTTAATATATTATTAAAAAATATGCACATTTTACTGAATCTTGTAATATTTTTTTATTATAAAAATAAAATACGAATAAATAAATAAATTATCTCTTCTTTTCCATATTTTAAATATTTTAATTAAAAACAGTCAAAATAATATTTTATTATTTTGAGTTTTCTATATATTTTTTTTTTATTTTTTAAAATACGTTTTTAAAAATAATAAAGTAAATATATTTTTATTATTTTAAAAAATTAAAAATTAAAAGTAACATAAAAACAGTAAAAAGAACGACCTAATTTTCAAATATGTACATGTATGTGTATGTGTAAATACCTATGGCATAAAGATTATTTATATAACTTCAGTAACTCTTTCTGTAAATTATTAAATATCATTACAAGCTTTAATAAAAAAAAAATCGAGTCAATTAGATGAAGTTTAAATTTCAAATCCTTTTTAAGGGTTTCCTTATCTTCATACAAGGAATAAAGGGAAGAAGATCCAAAGATGAATCACAAGATACATCAAGAAATTACACAAGAGAGTAGTCCCAAAGCTGAACACAGAGGCATATGGTGCTTCAATAATCAAACCACATGATTCACCCAATCACCCACGTTTGTCTACCCATTTATATCGTGAATAAAAGCATCAAAATCACCACATTTCAGTTTCCTATGAACAGCGAAAAAGAAATTGGGAACTGCACAAACACAAAGGAGAAATGTAACCAATTTATTTTTTTTTTAAAAGAAAGAGTTTAACTGATAGGACAAACAGTACAAGATACGGAGAGCAGAAATTTGTCCACGCCGTCCTAAGCACATCCTACATTCTGTGAAATAATCTAACCTACAGGAATCGGCTACTGTGTTGATTTTCCCTGTGGTGGAGGACCCGGGGGCAGCGGTGGAGGCATACCGGACTGGAGGCCAAAATTTGATGGCAATGCCCCCATGCCACCCGCATTAGGATTCCCAGGCTGCATGGACAGAAAGAAAAGTCAACGTTAGCAGAACTGACATAATCATCCTATACAATCAGAAAAGATTTTGAAGATAAAATGCAATTCAGTTAAAGACCACAAAATTATCGGTATTAAGTGGTACACCATGCTTCGAACGGAATGATAATGCAGCAGGAGTAGATCAAACCAAATACAGTGATGGCGTTTGGGGGAGAACTATTAAGGATTCATACCCGTCAAATTCCCATCAATTAAGCAAAGTATTTGTCGAATGAATTAAATAAACTTTCTACAAAAATCAGCTATGGAGATGGCCGAATGGTAATAGGTGAAATTGTGTGGCCCCCTGTATGACTGCAAGACTGGGGGTGAATGTCTTAGAATAAAATAGGAATAACCTTAATCATCATCACAAGCTTTAATCCAACTAGGCGGGATCGGCTAGATGGATTCTAGCAACTGTCATCTATCCATGGGCTTTACATAAGAGTTTCCACAAAGCTTCTTTGGTTGTCCCTACCTCTTTTGTTACAAACTGCTTTATTTCATTTACTTCTCTTACAAATGTGTATATTTCTTCTACATGTCCAAGCTATTTTTAATCGTATTTGTGCATTTTATCTTATGAATAACCTTATACATGTTAGTATGTTCCCCATCTTGCTCCTATTATCTATAGAAAACCTGATTTTCTCTTTTGTTCAAACACTTTATTCTTTATCTCAAAGTCTAACCTATTTGCCAATAGTGCGGAACAGTTGTTGGCAGGCATCATGTGTGCTCTCATGGTTTTCATTAGGTTGCAAAATTGGCTACAAATAAGTTCCTTCTGACTTTCATCTGATAACTTACACTTTCAGCTCCTACAAGTTCTCTATATGGCCAAAATGGCAAGTTGAGATAAAGAATTTCACTTTTCAGTTACAGAGTTGAAACATTATTGCAAGCAACAACATATTTTAGCCCCACATTTGAGGTTTTTAATATAAATCCCATTCTGAAGTTTTGATAAATAATCCTGGACATACAGTTTACAAAAATGGCTAGAAGTAAAACTTTTTGGTCACCTGGTAAGGATTCAGTCCTGGCATTGGCGGCACTGGTCCAGCTTGTGGCCGGTTGAATGCACCACCTGGCTGATACATTTGGGTCCCACTTGCATTTGTAGGAGCCTGCATATTTGCCAATCCACTTGGAATTCCTCCACCTGGAGGTGCTGACCCCGAGTGCACAGGATTCATCATAAAATGTCCCTGTTGCAATGGAGAAACCATCTGATTCATTGCACCTTGCATACCCTGTAGGCAGAAATTTGTATCAATTAAGAAGAGTTCAAAATTATTCCTACAAAGAATTTGCTGAGATTTACTGTTGTAAAATATGGTTACAGTTAAGGAAATAATAAAGGGGGATCTGTTGCCATTAAAAGTACAACACACTACACATGCAACAATAACTGCATGAAAAAATTCTAGGAGCGATCCTACACCAAGGATTCAACTCCATTTCCTCATTATGCAGTTGTTCCTGTAAAAGCTTCAGCAACAAGAGATCGAGGGATAGGACCTTCAATTCAAGCCTTCAAGAAATAGTTAATAGATCTCTAGAAAACACTTATAGGCAACTCCTCTGTTATATGAAATTAATTTAAAGAAACAAAAGAACAAACAAGGAAACTGGGGTGGTACCATACCAGAAAATAACAAAAGTAGATGTGCATAAATTCTTACCATTTGACCAGGCATTGGCATTGATGATGGCATACTCGAAGGCATACCAAGAGGGGGTAGATGAGGTGGAGGACGAGCCAAATGAGGATGTGTAAGTATGGGTAGATGGGAAGGTGGCTGTAGCTGAGGCAAATTTGGAGGTGGCAAAGGCAAAGATGTCATTTGCTGTGGGTGTGGCTGGTGGTGCTGTTGAGCTTGCTGAACATTTTGTTGATATACTTGCTGCTGGTTGGCAGCGAGAAGTGAAGGATGTGGACCAGGGGGTAGTGGAGGAGCCCCTAAAGGCATTGACATAGGCGGTTTCTGCTCCCCTTGAGTCGTTGTATCAAGAGATGAAATAGATAATGGCATAGCAACTCCAACACCTGGAATGGTGCCCTCATTTCGTGTCAAGCCAGCAGCAAATGGTCCAGGAGTTGTTGGCAGCTCAGGTCCTTGGAAATTACCAGGCATGCGACCAGCTAGAGCTGGATTTTGCTCTCCATAACCTGTTAAGAACCAAACAGTTATCCAGAATAGCAGAAACAATCTTCAATGTAAGTTTCGGTCTAGAGAAAAGAAAAGAATGGAAAGTAACAAATAAAATGATTAGACCTTGGCTGTGGCCAACATTGAACTTATCACGAGCTGGATCCCCAGGTCTATTTCTGCACCAGAACTTGGTTGTGTGATCGTTGCTACCACTGCACCAGAAGCCAATACAAGTTTACTGACTGAATGAACAAATAAAACTAAACAAACACCAAGAAAACTCTCCTTATCTCTGGAAGGGCTAGAAAGGCATAGGCCTCTAGATATTTATGTGACCCCACCAAGTAGGTTTAATGTTTTATATGTTCTTGTGTTAATTTAAATCTCTATGTAGAATTAGTACTTTAATTTGTAAATATACTAATAGAGAAATTTATATAAAAATGAGCAATATATAGATAGAAAAATATCAACTTCTTTAATGAAATTATATAGAAATATCAACAGTATAACTTAAAAGGATTTAATTATTTCATGTACAACCAGTAAATGAAACAAGTTATGTGCATTGCAAGGCCCCATAGGTAGAATATGTTATAGCAATAAATCTGAGTAGCAGACAGCACATTAGAGATATTAAAGATTACCAGTTTCTTTTTTTTGCTAGATAACTTACCAGTTTCTTTTCCAAAATAAAATTTATAAGCCATTTGAAAACACTGTTTCATAAGAACTACTTTCTTTCTTCTCTTTTCCTATAATTGAGAACCAACATCAAAGAAGGCAAGAACTTAACCACGTGGCAAAGAATATCATGGGATGAGAGTGAATGTTAGCGTAAGCATCAGGGAAACAGTTCTGAGAAGAGGAGAAAAAACAGGGTTAGTGGGATCAAGGGAGAAAAGTGCAGGAATAAGATTTCTCAATAGGTCGACCAGGTTTTACTCTGCTTTATAGAAATATAACACGATCCCTGAAGTAGGTAAGTACAAAAACAATAACATCAATTTCCATAACAAAAATGGCACGCAGGCTGCAAACTGGTTAAAACAGTTACATTAAAAAGGCAGTTAAACATTTGAAATAGATACCTTAGATTTTGGAATGTTTTAATAAATAGCTCTTGGTTATGGAATCTCCTAATTTAGTTAGTTATTTACTAATTCTTGTGACTTACAAAATTTATTCAATAATCAAGTTATCGTTTGTTTCTTTTCTGGTGGTGTGGGCAGGGTGATGTTTCACAATGACATGCTAAATTTAGATGAACTAGAATATTATCATCACGGAGTCTAATACCCAAGTATAGAACTAGGGGTCCAATTTTGCAGTCAGGTTATTAGAAATACAAAATCATATATTTTAAATTGGCAACAAAAACCCATAAAATGATAAGAGTAAACAGTATCTTGAATTAAAAAAACAAAAAGGTATTATGCAATACATAACAATCAGACATAAAGATCAAGATTTACCTGCACAGAATGTACCCAATGGGATGCCATGCAAGATCCCAAACGCTATTATCATGTGCACTTGAAATCTCAACTTGAGGAGTTTCATGGCTGCAAAATTGGAAAACTTAGTCATGAGAGAAAACATGCCTGAAATTGATTGAATGTTGAAGCAAGAAATGAAAGCATAACATACAAGAGTTCAACACATGGTAAATAACCCCAAAAAAAGTCAGCAAATGAGTGCAAAAAAGTAACATTCATGACCATAGATCCACAAAATGATTTTAAATTACCTTCATAAAGGTAAGGACCATGTGGCATAGCACTCATTCTGACTTCTTCATAATAAGATGTGCAATACTAATTGACGAAGCAGAAAAACAGAAAAGACTAGTGAATTTGCAATCAGGAAGAGCATAAATTCTTTTGTTCAAACATGGTCCTTAGCCCCCCTACAATTGGATCGATTAAGGTGGATGATTAAACCATTGCTTCAGCATTAATCTTGAGAGAGAGAGAGAGAGAGAGAATCCAAATAGTATGACCCCAGTATATTAGAACTGGGAAGCATAACTGTGGCTTTTTTCAGCATTGTCAAGTGCTGCAACAAGGACAACTTTTTAAGGGAAAATAAATTTCTCAATGTTATCCCAAGGAAAGAAGGAATGTTTTCCTCATGCAGCAAACAGATTCCAGACGAAGTGCACAATGGCCATGAGAGGACAAATTCTAGACTTCCCAATAATTTGCAATAGAGCATAAAAAAAGCTCGGAGCAATGTTAACTGGGCTTTTCTATTTTAGTTCCAAACAAGGATGTGCTTCACTCAAAACTAAAGCAAGTAGCTTTTACATTTCCGCTTTCAGATTTTTGGTCCTTGTCAAAGGTTGTCAGTCTTCCAGAAGCCTCAGAAGATGCCATTATGCTATCTTTTGATCATTTGGCAGTGAAAGCTCTCACTAGGATGTTGGATAGTTAGTAAGCAAACGTCTCTGGAAAAATTTGAGGGGGATGGGGTTGGTTATTACCCATTGATGCCTACTCATTTGTTCTATACGGATGATGTTATTTTACAGAGAGGGTGATTGGCTTAGGAATCAGGAAATATGAGAGATTAATATAAGTCGCCAAAGTTAAATTGCAAATATTAAAGGTACATGAATTGCATGTGAATAGATTGAAGAGAACTCCTTACTATATATTCTCTTTTCCTGGAGTTAATAGATTATCAAAAAGGTACTAAAATAGTGCAAATCATGTGCAAAGTTTCTAAGCAGATAAATCAGGTGGGAATATGGAATTAAAAGCTATAAATTTCTGCACAACCCAACCAGCAAACCAAATTATTAAAATGTTCCACAAACCAAACATTAAAAAAATGAAAAAAAAAAAGCGCTTTTGAAAAAATAAAATACAGAACTTCTACATGACCAAAGGAGCATATATTTATTTCTCCCAAAATATTAAACATCAAGTGCAACACTGTTTGCCCAACTACAAAATATGCAATCAAAGAGAACAGCTGCAGAACACTCTTCCCCAAATTTAGTGATTTATCAGTTTCCTTGGAATGAAGTTATCTGCAGTAAGAAATCTACCATGAGTAGCCAACCGACCAAAAATTCCACCTCAGGACAAATTCCCAGCACCAAATCCCTCTCTAAGCAAAAAAGGAAGCTCAAGCTGGCCTTCAGCCCTTTGCATTACATACCTTGAAAAGTTCAACCAGGAAGGGGTCCCCCACGAATCATGTAAGAGCACATAACATTAAATTGTCTATTGGCCTATTCATTTCTCCAGCAACTACCCACTGACCAAATTCTGCACTTAATGAGTTGCCTTCCTAAGAGCTTACTAATTTATTTTCTTATTTTTCTTCTTCCTTAAGGTAATGTTTGTTAACCAAGATATAGACCGAAAAATGTAAGATATAAAAAAGTATTCTATACTTTTGCCCTTTTCAATGTGTTTGTTAAACTTATCCGGTGACCCTTAGAAAAGAAGTCACGTGACTTCATATATGAATTTTTCCAGATATGCTTATCCCCCCCCCCCCCCTCCCCCAACCCTCAAGATAAACATATTTTGGTCCTTATAAATAAAATAAAATAAAAGACGCTTGAGTTCTCCAATGCATTAAAAAAAAATTAACAGTTTGATAAGAATATTGGAATGCTTTCCAGCCTTATCTTAACTACTCTGTATCTTGGTTCGGAAAGCATTCCAACCTTATCTTGATACAACTTTATCTTATTCATTTTAACAAATGCTACCTAAGGAAATTATATGCCATAAAACTCATAACACTTGTCAAAAAACTGTCATACACCTCATGAAAATAGTAAATACATCATAATCAAATGTCATAGTAAAACAATAATACAAGAAATACAAAGCAACTTTGTGCCAACTACTCTACTTATAATCACTAACATATCAATACAAGCCAAATAGTAAAATAGATAAATCATATATAACATAATAAAGGGTTTGACTCATGCAAAAAATAAGAGCCCATCTGCCTATGAGCCCCCCCCGGGGTTCAAAAAGAAAAAATAATAATAAATAAAAAACAAGGAGAAAGAAATCCACGCAAAACAAGTCCCAATTTCTAGAACAAACTAATTTCACTCAAAAAGTTTATAAATAGATAAACATGTCGTTCTTTGCAAAAAGCCTGACCAATAAACACTTACAAGATACATAATGAGGCATAAAAACACTCATCCTAGGTATATGGTGCTATCACATGAAAATACAATTGAAAGCTAAAGATTCTACAGTGTGGAAAGAAAACATGAGGGACTTTGAACATATGAATCTAGATGAGGAAAAGAAATTACCCAACAAGCCAATGAAAAATAGATCCATCAAAACTGCCACTGACAAAATACTCTTCGTGAAATGGATGCCACGCCAATGCTAACAAATTGACATAAGAAGTAACATCAGTGTCAGAAACATACAGATCAAAGAAATCAGCTAATAAGTTGAGGAATTTTGATCAATGGATGACCAAGAGCAAACCACATCAAAGAATTAAGCACAAGAAGGAATTCCACAGGCACGACCATACAGGACCAAGAGCAAAGTATATCAAAAGATTGGGTAGGCATCGTGGAACTTCCTCAGGCACAGATGTACAGAATTTCAATAAATGCAGTGAACAAAGATACCCAGCACTCCCAACTACTAGGAATCAGTTTAGTGAAGGACCTTATTAAAATTTTCTTGATTGGACTCGAGTGTCACAGAAACAAGATTTTGGAGTCTTTTTTTTTTTTTTTTAAATCCCTCTTATGCAATCATGTCTCTCAAAACAGATCCATAATCAATGGAAATGAAGACAATGGCAGGTACAAGATGAGGTCCGGAACAACCAACTCACATGAGCATTCCCCCATTATTGCCCCACCTCTCCCAACTCCCAGCCTAAGATGTTTTCTTCAACATACATCCAACAAGTAAACTGAAAAGATTAAAGAGAGAATAAGCCATTGGACTGAAGGGGAGGGGGGCAAAAGATTTTGGAAGTCAGTTTGATAATGTCATAGTTGTGCATGTACATGCCAATATAAAAGGGTATATGCATAAGACAGTGGAGTATGTACTTGCATATATGTACATATATATATATATCATATGTAAATATAGGTTAATTTGATATCTAAAATTACCTTCCTTTGCCATTTGTTCCCTGCTAATTTCTGGAATATTGGCCAATATTTACAAATCAAGGAACCCAAACACAGAAGGTTTATCAAAGGTAGGTAGAAAAACGAGAAAGGGAGATGAGGTGCAGCAGATAGGGATAAAGGGAAGCAGTATGATTTGTGGTTACAGCATATAGAGAGCAAAGGAATAGAGATCAAGGAGTCACTCAAGAGTGACAGAGGATAAATGAGGCCAGGATTGGTTGCAAGAGGGGCACATAAATAGGATCTGGATGGGCCTTCTGCATATCTGCCCCAGTCCAAAACTCTTAAACTTGTGTAATCCCATACACAACCCCTCCCTACCCCATTAAAGCACACTAAACCTATCCTATTAAGTCAATCGGGCAGGGGCCTGAATGTCCAGGTTCTCTTGCCATCCCTAGTTACAAACATTATTCACAGCTAAAACTGGGGAAAAAAAACTGCATAAGCTAAACATCAGATGCTCCATGGGTAAGACTAGCAAATGGGAATCAGCTAGTTTTAGTTTATATCAGCATGAAGTAGGAACATGCCAATCAGAACCAAGTCTGGAGGCAGTCTTACAGATGCTAAGGTCCCCTCTAAAAGGCCCTTTAATTGAACCCAAGATATTAGACACAGCAACAACAAAAAAAGTACAAGAGGGGAACAGAGTGCCTACATTCCCAATCTGATATTGGATATGAAAAAAGTATATAAGAACATACAGTAAGAAGGCACCAACCAGTCACATCCTTTCGATGCCCACGAAAAGATTCCAGTTCCTTCATAGCTCGTATGTCATAGAGCTGAAAATGCAGCATACAGGCAAACTGAATTACTTAACAATCATTGTAGCTTGAGAATTAAAAATTAAAACACAAATTGAAAGAAAGTTGGCAACCTTGATGATTTGATCCTTTGAAGCAGTTAGCACCCAGTTACCGTTTTGGTTCCATTTGACACAAAGAACTGTGTTCTTGTGACCATGACTGCAAATTAACCAGACTTAAACATCAAATTAGTTCAGGGAAAAAAAGAAAGAAACAACTGGCATGATGAATAATGTTTACTAACAATGAAGAGAGCTCTCTCCCTGACTTGGCATCCCAAAGTTTTACAAGATTGTCTTTTCCACCTAAGAAGAGCCAAATGCATACAGATATTACGCCACTTAAAAGATTTTAACAAGAGACACCCAGAAAATACATCTATAAATGTACACACCTGAAACTAGCAATGACTTAGTTGGATGCCAGTCAACACTCTTTACATCCCAACCATGGCCTGCCTGAGTTTGAATGAACCCCACATGGAAAACTGAAGGTTATCTCATGCAAACTTTGAACAACAGATGATACCAATAATAATACAAATTTTTAGTTTTCAAAGTATCAAACAACAAATTTTCAACAAAGAACAAAATTAAAGAACCAAACAATTTAAGTATGGTTATTGCTAATGCTTCGGGCATATCATGTACAAAGCATTCCAGACCTGTCATTCCAGTAACTGATATGTTGCTAAAATCAAAGACTTGCAAGATAAAAAGAAGTCACTAAACCTTAATAGGAAAGTTGACAGATCCAATTTTTCAAAGTTCCAAACCAAAGAAACCCAGCATAGCTATTTCTTTCTTAAGAGTAAAACAAATGCATTTGATGACTTATCTCTGGAAACTGTTTTCAAGAGCATTTTAAACCACCCAGTTCTAGAAAGAAAAATTGAGGGGGGAAAAAAAACAAAAAACAAAAAAAAAGAAAAAGAAAAAGAAAAAGAAAAAGATGTTTTGCTGGTCCTGATACAAAAATGGAAACTGCATGACATCACCATTGACACATCCTGTAAAAAATGTTCACTGCTTTTAGTTCCAAAAACAATGAAACACAAAGATCATAGCTAAACAGACTCTAAACTTCCTAATCTAACTTCTTGGGAAGCACACTAAAGAGTTGGCCGATCTACTTTATCAAATGTTTCAGATGAAATGTTAACTAAATAGCACATCTAAAGGGGAAGATGGAAAGGACCATAAAATCAATTCATTAAATGAAGAAAGGATGACATATCCCCAAACCCAAAGATAAGTTAAATATCTGATATCATCTAAAATTTTGATTTAAGTTCTTAAGCCTCAATTTCAGGGTAATATTTCTGTCTAAGTTCCATCACCTCTATTCCTCCACAACCACAAGATTTCTGGCCACCACAAAACAATGAACTAATACAAATAGGATGGTATGAGGAGGAACTAGAAGTATAAAATTTTAACATTTGATGTTAGGGTAATATTTCTGAGAACCTCAGAACCATATTTGATGTTAGGTCTGTAACGACCCGTTAGCAGGTCTAGGTCCTTTGGCTGTTATTTTTATGGGTGTTGTATTTTGTCGTTATTTGACCAATGGGTTAGAAATATATCATGGGGTGTTGGAGAGCTGAAAATTTGTGAAGATGAAATTATGTACAAAGAAATGTCAAGTGAAATAGTTTATAATTGATGCTTGAAAAGTCAAAGAAAAGAAAAGAAGGGAAGGCAGCAGTGAGAAGGCACAGCAAGCTGTCGACCGTTTTCTGCTGGGTTCGTCTTCTTAAGCCGCTCGCTATATAATGCAATGAGCAATTATTGGTGTATGTTAAAGAGTCAAATTAAATAAAAATTTGATGTATATTGGGAAGCAAAAATGAATGAAGTATAATGGTGTGGAATAGTCAAAGCAAGGGAAATGTAAAATGGGTCGAAAAGACAGATTTATGAAGATGTAAAGTGTGGAAAAGTCAAAAGAGAGGAATATCAAGTGTGGTTGAAAAGTCAAAGTGAGTGGATTATACTTTAGTGGAAAGTCAAAATTGATATGTGGGGGTTTAATTGGAAGTGGGCTGCCGTGTGTGTGCATATCTATCTATATATATATATATTTATTATGTTTTATTGATGTGAAAAAGGGGTAATATATTTATATATGTGGGTGGAGGTATAAAGTGGACTGAAATATAAAAGGAAAAGAAAAGAGGAAAGAAGGAAGCATGTTGGCAGATTTTGGGGAGAGCTTGGCATTTGCTTGTCTTCTCTTCTTCCTCCTTCATTCTTTCTCTTCTTCTTGTTCTTTCCCTGATTTTTCGAAGGCTCCAACAAGGGTGAGGGTGTAAGCTTCAGAGTTTCTGCTGTTCATTTCAGCAGCTCTGTTTAGTTGCTTGCTGCTGCTTGGTTCCTCTGTTCAGTCCGCGTGGTTGTGTTTCTCTCCTTCATAGCAGCCTTCTGAGCAGGAATCAAGGGGTAAATCCTTCAAGACAAGTTCCTATTTCCTTCCTTCCATTTTTGCAAGTTCCTAAATTCCCTTTTTATTCCCGAAACGCATTATTTCATTTTGAAATGTTGGTATTCGGAGTTATTAATTTTCGGCCAGATTGCGCATGTTGTATGTTTCGGGTATAACTTTGTGTTTATATCCGAATTGAAATATGTTTGTTGTGTTGTAAACTAGACTTCCTAAACTTCGTTTTAATATATTACTTGCTTTATTTGGCTTCATTTTAAGCCCGAAACGGCCCTGTTAATCTTTGCCAAAAATCTGGGAATTTTACTGCTACGAATTCTGCCTTGCTTCGGTTTTTGTGGAATAACTTTTTGTGTTTATTTCCGATTTCGAATCCGTTTATTTTTCCAGAAACTAGAGTTTCTAAAATTCAATTTCGACATATTGTTTGTGGTATTTGACCAAATATCAAGCCTGAAACAGGTCCTTGAAAATCAGCTTGAACTCTGTTGGCATTTGTAACTTTTAAATTTCGGGCAGTTTGCGTATGCTGTATTCTTTAGGGTATAATTTTTTTGGTTATATTCGATTTAAAATTCGCTTGTTACTCCGTAAACTAGACTTCCTAAGCTTCGTTTTGATATATTACTTGCATTAATTGGATTCGTATTGAGTTTGTAGCAGCCTCGTTAATCTTTGCCAAAAATCTGAAAATGTTACTGTTACAAGTTCCGCCTTGCTTCGGTTTTTTGTGGAATAACTTTTTGTGGTTATTTCTGATTGTGAATCCATTTGTTGTTCCAAAAAACTAGAGTTCTTGAGCTTCAATTTTGATATATTATTTGTGGTATTTGACCAAGAATTGAGCTCGAATCAAGTCCTTAAAAATCAGCTTGAAATCTAGAAATTTTGAAATTTTGCTTATTAAACTTCTTTTTGTTTGGCGATTTTCCCTATGTTTATTATTATGGTTCTTTCCTATGCTATTTCCAGTTCAGATCGTTGTTCCTTGCATCTATGATTTTGTTCTTGAAAACCCTTATTTTGGAATAATGGATTTGTCTCCTTTGCTTGTTAAATCTTGTGATTGCTTGAATTGTTGAATCTTTTTGAAAGCTTTAATAGGGTTTTGATTCATCCTATATTCTCAAGGAATGATGCATTAATTGATTAGGATTCAATTTATGCAAGATTTTGGTGTTATATTGCTTGTATTTTTGGTTTCTCGCAGTTGTCGTTAGTGTTGCTGGGTTCTGCCAGTCGACCGTTCGCGTCATGACTATCGACCATTGGATGTATGGGCGCTGGTTGTCAACTGTTGGGACATGACTGTCAACCGTTTAGGAAATCAAGCATTGACAGTCAACTGTTGAGATGTATGGGTGGATAAGCCCTAATGTGAAGGTTAAATGAATGATGAGGTAAATATTTATATTAGTCTCCGCTGTTAATAAATGTTCGATATTCTTTTTGGGTGTTCTCCTCATGAATCTATATCTTGGGTAAATGTTTATGGGGAATAAATGTGCATGCATAGGCATGACAAAGAGCTAATGTTGGGCCATATGGAAGCTTGTGATTGGAAAATACTTCATGAACATGTTTTATATGTAATATGTTATGTATGATATTTGTGTGCCAAGGCTTTGGGTTGAGCTAATGGGCCCAAAGACCTCGTGGTGTATGATATGATAAGACCTTGGGCTGAGCTAATGGGCCCCAAAGACCTCGTGGTGTATGATATGATAAGACCTTGGGCTGAGCTAATGGGCCCCAAGGACCGTATGCTATTTATGGACATAAGCTTTGGGTTGAGCTAAAGGGCCCCTAGAGTCGATTGATATGTATGTATATAAGAGTTTATGTGGTTTCAAAGATTTACATACATTATTCATTATGCATATGAGAATGGTGCATGGCACGGGTGCATTTCATGTGGCTATGGTTGGGTATTTCATGAATCTATCTATTTGCTTCGTATCAAAACTATGGATAAGGACGAGTCCAATGGAGTTTGATTTTCGTGTGATACTTTTGTGTATAGGGCACATCCCGACCAAAAGATCTGCGGGGGGGTTCAAGGGCAGAAGAATGTAATAGTTAATTTTGTATTTAGATTTTAGTTGCTCTTTACTTTGAAATGTATGGGTAGTTAAGCCATAAGAAGAATGTTTAAGGAAATTGTAATGTAAGTATGTTATTTGGATTTCCGTTGTTAATGAGTTGTATGTGAAGGGCTTTATTTGAGTTCGCAAAAAAAAAAAATTTGGGTCGTCTCAAGGTCAGTCCAGTTTCTGGCCATTGTTTCACGGTAATATTTCTGTCTAAGTCAAATAAAGGTATTGTACTGTATTGTCATGAATACGAAGAGTGCAAGAAATACTGAAGCATATAAAATATTTTAGGCAGCATTGATTCATGTTCCACTAAGATCTGTGGCAACAGAGTCATTCTCAAGCATTTTGGGCATTCAGGAGACATTACCAGATAGTGAGCGCTCTTCTTGACATCGAGCAAAGTCCCATACTTTGACTGTAGTGTCATCAGAACATGAACAGAACTTCAAATCTGTCCTACAGAAGCTGCTCAAGGAAATAATACCATTAAGTGAAGAAGCATATGGTGGAAAATAAATGCACAGATTTTAAGTACTAAAAAGCTGGCCCAGCAACGACATATATCTATATGTCTACCTTAAGTCACGGACTGATTCTTTATGAGCGGATTTATTGGCCTTCACATTATTCATGTTGTTCTGCCAATACCTACCAATTGCCACCATATTTACACATCAGATGAATTAATTTATCTACCAAAATAAAATACCATAAAGAATTCCCTTAATGATAAAAATATGTTCATTCACTTTATTGAGCCCCCATCATCACCAGTGACCATCCAATTATCGTTGTAACTCCACACCATAGACCGGATTGCTTGATCATGAGCCTGCATTTTAGTAAAAATCAATTTGGCTTCTTCCCAAAAGTTAAAAATTAACAAGGTAACACTTAGAATCCTATACCTGCAGAATCATTTCAAAATTAAATGACTGGCCATTCCAAAGAGTGAATTCACCACTTTGGGATCCTGTGATAAGACGCCTGCCGCTAGGAGTCCACTTTAAACAAAGCCAAGGGTCAGCACAGGTAAGAAGAACAAATTTAAAGCAGAACACTAGGCAATTGTTGTTTCTATCATAAAAATGCCATAGACAAATTTTTTTTTTTCTTGGGTGGGGGGGCGCTGAAAGCTGAAGCCAACAAAATGCGTAATCCTACATCAAGAGTCAGCATTTAGGTTTCTATCCACCAGAACAACATTTATTTTGAGTGAGGTAGTTATATGTCCAACTCTATTTACTATTGTTTCAGATTATTGTAGTGAAGTAGCAATAGTTGATGATTAAGAAGGTGCCAAACTAGTTGCTTCATAGGGAAATTAGAGCAGAAGTCCAACTACATATGCTTTGTATGATGGGGCTTCTCTCATCCAATTTTGCAATTGGTTTTAGCCCTTGTTAATAAATACTTGAGTTCACTGGTATTATTATATATTGACTTCATGGCTGTAACTGGCATGCATCAAGGTTGCTCCATTTTGCCCGGCTTTCAAAGGTATAAAGCATGGAGTGGCCTCTCAAAGCCCATGATGGCAGGACCCTTGTGAACTAGTTAGCCCCTTTACTGAATGGGAGTAATTTTGACAAAGAAATCACCAGGCCGTTCTATCTAAATCAAACAACAAAACAAATGTCTTGAAACAGTAAGGGCTTGTTCTCTTTGCTGTTTTTAACTTGTTTTGAGTTTTTAGTTTTTCAAAATACTGAAACGTGTTCTCTTTGTTATTTTCAAAAACGCATTTTCGAAAACAATAAAAAAAATTTGTAAAGAAAACCCAAAACAACCAAAAATCGTTTTGGCTGTTTTCAGCCAAAACACGATGAAAAATTGAAAACGCGGAAAACGGCACCCTTTTCCTTCTCACGCAGTGTAAACATCGGCCATAGGCTCCTTCTCCCTTCTAGACTCCCTCCCTTCCTTGTTGGCCATCGCAGCGCCTGCCACCGCCATCACCGTTGCCTGCGTCATTTGCCACTATCGTCCATCGCTGTCGCCGCACATCGTTCGCCTACACCGTTTATTTCTTCCAAATCCACTGCACCTCGCCGTTCGCCTAGGCCGTTCTCTCTTCCAGATCCGCCATCCACACCCACCACCGCCATTACCATCGCCTGCCACGCCCAGATCTGCCATCGCCGGTCGTTTCTTCCTTCCGCCACCGCCCTCTCTCCACGCCCAAATGATTTTTTTTATTAATTTTTCTTTTCAATTATATTTTTAAAATTTTGGATAAATCAATATTTTACTATTTTATGATTTATAATTTTTTTTAATATTTATGTTGTGGGTAATTTAAATCTCAAAATTAATGTCAGCTTTTAATTTGTAGGTAAAAATAAATTTATCATAAAATTAATAATTGAGTTAAATTAAAAATGATTTTAGAAAGCACTTTGTAATTTTAATGTATTATATACAGTTAGATTATTAGTTATCTCTTGTATTATATTTTAAATTTTTTGAGTTAAATTTATAATTTATTAATAAATTTTTACAACTTTGAATCAAATTTATTGAATAAAATTTCTCAAAATTTCAAAGCAAACACATTTTCTAGTTTTCTATTTTAAGAAACAGTTTTTTAGAATGAAAAAAAGAACGCGTTTTCAAAAATCTCAAAATAAATACTCAAAACACAAAACTGAAAATAAATTCAAAACTCAAAACTGAAATACAAAGAGAACACCACTTAAGATATTATAAGCATCTAAATGTGGTTCATCTATGAGAATTCAAAACTGAAACACAAAGAGAACACCACCTAAGATATTATAAGCATCTAAATGTGATTCATCTATGAGAATTCTAGTCTCAATTGAGCCATCTAACAGTCATGACTTGAAGCCAGACCCATCAACAAGCTGTGGATCATTTCCTTACCAAACTAGTCCTGAAAGCAACTTTCAGCACTTGCAAGTGAGGCTAGCATTATTCTTCATAGGGGCCATCCAATTATCCTAATGTAAGGCAACTACATCAACATAAAAACAAAAGTACAAAATGGATAACTGGCTTAAGTAATAGGTGCTACCATCAAAATTTTACCAACTTGTTAATTGTATCTTTCCTAGTTCTGCCACATAACCTTATCTCATCTACACTCAATTTTTAAACATATTATTCCTAAACTAACCAACTTTCTATACCCAAAGGAAAAACAGACATACCTATTGGTTGCCAAAAAAAAGCTGCTTGTGTCTTAATTAGAACTACAATATTTGACCCATGTCATGTCCCGAATAGTAGGATAAGGGCAATATTGTAATAATGATATAGTACTTGTTAGGCTTATAGTTGTATTGCACATGGGCGAATGATGGCTAGAGGCTATAAATAAGCCATGGCTGTAAGAGAGTGAGGGGGCTGAAATTGATGAATTGAAATCTCTTATTTCCCTCTCTTGCATTCTCTCAATCTCCCTCCAATTTCTCTCTAATCTCTCTCTTTCTTTCCCTCTCTGTTTTGTTCTCCCTAACTTCCTCCCATCTCTTCCGATCTAACTTCCCAATTCCTTCTAATTACCTCTTAAACCTGTCATGAACCCTAGGTTTATGACAATTGGTATCAGAGAAGTCAATCCTTAGTTGTGGTTGATTCGATTTGAAGGCTAGTGCAATCAATTTCAGTCATTATAGTCCATGGTCTGGTGATTCAACGGACTCAGCAAGTTCAAGAACTTCAACGAGATTGGGTGGGTCTCTCGACTGAGGATTAATTTTCGACTATTGATGCTCGAAATCAGATTCTGATGCATGGAAGTGATTGACGACCGCTGTACTTGATTCTCAGAATTTGAAGAGAATTACAGTCGGTATCAGCAGGTGAGTCCAGCGACAATTAGTGTTGAGTGTTATTCTAGGACTATGCGGAATGACCCTTAGATGGTATATGCCTCTCTCAACACTCTCAGATCTACCCAGCGATAATAGGAATTGAAAACAGAAAATATAAGCAACAAAAACAGAATGAAAATAAGAGCAAGAAACAATCAAACCACAAGCAATAGGCGCGAATTTATCCTGGTTCGGTTTCCTTTGAGGAAACCTACATCCAGCCTTCAAAGAGACCTCCTAGCAGTCTTATTAAGGAGAAGAAAGACCAGTACAGCAGCAAGATCTCCCCCCTATTCTCGAGTACAAAAACAACAACTTCTCTCCCAAGATTACAAAGCTAAAAATAGAACTCTAGCCTTCCTCTCAGAGAATACAATGCACTCGTTACAATAGAAGAGAATAGAATAGCCGCACACACCCCCTAGCACTCTATTTATAGAGTTGGCGGTTATCTCTAGAGAACACATTAGATATTTACAGTTTAACCCCCCAAATTTCCACTAATTATAGTTTGGGATATAAACTTCTATATAATTCTTCAATAGCCCTCTAGCACACTGCCATCACTCACTGCTTTCACTTTTCTTCTTATACCATATACTCGAGACAATATTTCAACATTGAGCATTGGGAACTAATTGTGCGGAGGCGATCTGCAATTAAGTGAGCGAAACCGAGAGGGCACAAGTGGATCTTGTCTCGAACTTGTAGGTGGAGTCCATTGTGAGAAACAAATTCCTCCCACTCCTTTGCTCGTTGATTTCCGAACCGTAAGTGGTAGAAATCGATCAGTTTTAGGCAATCCTTAGCGGCAATGGAATTAATTGAACTTTTAGGAGGCGATTCCAGAACTAACAGAGAGTTGATAGAGTGAGGATCTGACTTTTTTATTGATCTCCAATGGTGATTGACTGTTGGCGATTAGGTGAAGCAATTCCGACAAATTACAAAACCGAGCCAGTGGTCGCGAACCGTGCTTGGTGATTGGGTGAGAAGGAGTCAGGGGAAGCAGATAATAGCAACTGCTCAACCCTCAGTAAAATCAACCAAAGCTAATCCTTGACTGGCAATTCGACCAACTACTTGAATTCTGATGGAGGATGACATCAAGATGAAGCCAAGAGAATCTCAATTGCAGCAGAAGAATGCTTTATTTTCAGTTGTAATGGAGCCTCAATGGCACCCAAAGAAGGTTGCATTTTTAGTGGGGTGTCCTACTCATGAAACTAGGAGAGGCAGTGCATACATGAAGCAGAATGCTTCATTTTCAGTTGGATTGGAGCCTCTATGGCAGCCAAAGAAGGCTGCATTTTCAATTGACCAGAAGCAACAAACCTGGAAAAAGAAGTTTGAAAATGAGATCAACCAATGGGACAAGAGAGCAAGCAGTGGGGTACATGATACGAGTAAGGAATTTGGCCTTATGATACGTGAGAAGCTGCAAGAGTTTGCGATTATACTTATTAAGAAGTATCATTACAACTTTTCGGTGGAATACTTCGACGATTATCATGGAAGTTTTAAGGAGGAATTTCTCAAAATGGACCAGCCTAAGGAGAAGTCAAGCTTGTGGAAAAGGCCAAGTCACTGTCTGCTTTAGATTCTAAGAAGAAGAAGAAATATTCAGATTTAGGCAGCAATGACAAAAAGGACGACCGCAAAGTCGGGAGTAGTTTTGGCAGTGAACAACATTACATAGAGGGAAGCTGTAACAATCCAGTGGTTGGGACAGTAGATACTGATTCCTTTGGAAAAGAAATTCTTGGTGAAGATGGACTCGATGACAATCACGGAAGCCCAAAACAAGAAATGATTGATGCAGTCAATTAGAGAGCAATAGAAGGAGGAGGCAACAAGGGATTTCCGGAATTGGAGATAAACATATCTGAATCTTCAGAATCTGAAATTGGTCCAATTGTTCTAAACAAGACACATGCTCAATCAACGTCGACAAACCGCAATGCTGAAGGGAATTCTGCTGCATTGGTTGAGAAGTTTAAAGTAGAACTATTACCTCAAGATGCAACTACCGAAAGGTCAAGAGAGGAAACGGGGGCAGCATTTGAGGAACTGACCGAGGAAGCTAAAGCCAAGCCGTTACCTCTGGTGATCAAAGCAAGGACGGAAGGATCGGATGGTGTTCCGAATCAGAATTCTATTAGAAATGGAATTGATGGTGGAGCCCCTAAGGATACTATGCCATTACCTATGGTTTTGGATAATGCCGAGGATTCCTTAGCTAACGAGAGGGTGAAGTCAGCACTAGCTAGAGGAAGTTTTGCAGATCTTAAATGGTGTCACCATGTTGCTGTCATTTCCAAAGATGTAAACCTAGAATTCAAAAGGTGCAAACCAATTTTTTATGTTGGAGGGAATAGAGGTAAACAAGACAGGTCTTTCAGACGATTTTTCTTCCAGCCAAGGAAAATCTCCTATGAGTTATGACCCTATTAGGCATTTCCCTCATCAGCAGCAGATTCAAAGTTGTGAGGAATCTTGGCAAATGGCTGTAACAAGAGGAGAGCTAAGGAAGATAGATGCAGCAGTCAAAAGCTTGACCATGGAGAACAAAGCTGTTGCGGCTTTGTGCATTATTGCTACATATGGCCAATTGGGATTTTTGCCTACTGCAATGACGGATGGGGTGATGACGGAAATTAATGTTGCAGCAACTCCTAGACTCAACATTTCTACATTGCTGCATTTTAAGGCGTTTTCGGATATTGTTGCGAAAAGTGATGAAGAATTAAGGACATGAGAACCACTGCAAATATGTTATGCATACAGAATTTTTTCAAAACTTCTTCATCCAAGCTATGGAAGAGAACGAAAAAGGATATGGGAAGCTGTGGAGGTTTGGCATTTCTTGGGGACAAGAAATGTTCAAGGTAGGGGGAATTGTCATGTCCCGAATAGTAGTATAAGGGCAATATTGTAATAATGATATAGTACTTGTTAGGCTTATAGTTGTATTGCACATGGGCGGATGATGGCTAGAGGCTATAAATAAGCCATGGTTGTAAGAGAGTGAGGGGGCTGAAATTGATGAATTGAAATCTCTTATTTCCCTCTCTTGCATTCTCTCAATCTCCCTCCAATCTCTCTCTTTCTTTCCCTCTCTTTTTTGCTCTCCCTAACTTCCTCCCATCTCTTCTGATCTAACTTCCCAATTCCTTCTAATTATCTCTTAAACCTGTCATGAACCTTAGGTTCATGACAACCCAGACTTCATTGGACTATAGGATATGAAGACCAATACACTTATTTCACTTGTGTACAAGATATGTAATATGTTATACTAATATAGATGATGATGATTATTATTACTTTATTGTAACAATAAGTATCATTATTGTGTCACATTTCATTACATATTGACAAATGTCAATATAACATTACATTTAACAAGTATTATAACAACTTATAACGAAATGTGTTATTAATCAATATTAATATTATTGTATATTATATTAATATTGACATCCACATAAATATCAACACTAACATACATTATTTATATTAGATTGATATATTATAAGTTAAAACTATATCATTTCCATCAAAATGTAAATATCATAAAACGATATAAAAATTCAAATTTTCTAATATGGTATAGAAAATATCACTATAGCAAAAGACTACATAATATTGACTTCATAACAACTTATATGATATTATATTAACATTTACATATTATTTTCATACCAGTATTATAGTATTAATATTTTAGTAATATAATATCTCAAGGTTAAATTGGTTAATATTAAGGCACACCATTAATATTAGTATTTATAATTCTAACATGTATTATTATAAAATGATTGGTAAAATGATCATTCTCATGATCATTCCACATTTAATCCAGTCCAACCATTCAAATATGCATTGGTTAAGGATAATTCTCTGTCTTATCCCATGAAAATCTAATGTGTAATGGGATGGATTAATAGTTTGATGGACTATAATCCTGTCCGTTTCATCTTTTATTCCAATCAATGGGTAGTATAGTACAAACTCTGGGTCTTATAACAATCTTAACGAGATTTTTTCTTTCGGTGTCACAACTATGCATCAACTATAAAAGACATTAAAATTACTGCACTTAATCCATATCGCCATGATTTCACAAGAAACATCATCACCAAATCTATCCACCGTAGAGACATCATACTAGAAACCATGAGAACATAGGGGAACTACCAGGACATAATCAATGGGCTGGGAACACAATGAGGTAAGATATGCACAAAATATAGATGGAGAAACACAGAAGACAAAGAAGAAAATAATTGAATATAACTGGTTTAATCAGACTGACCAGAACACGGTTAATTGAACAGCGGTTTTTGTTTAAAGATGTATGGACAAACTTAGCAGCAAAGCTTGTAGATGGATTATCAGAATAGGCAGCTGTTGGCAACATCTGCACCAATAATCAAGACTTTAGTGATTCTCACACCATACAATAGAAACCAAGTCTAAACTGAAGCAATGCATATTGAACAGTCAAATGAAGTAAATATTAGGCAATTTAGTTAACACTAAACAAAAGGATTCACACACATGCAGGAGAAAGAAAGCAAGAAACAAAATAAAGCATGATCCCCCAATAACCAAAATAATATGCATAAACAATTCACTGACATCAATTGCTGCTGCAGGAGTGGGCTGTAATACTGTTCTATCCCTTGAATCTCGTTGCCACATACGAATCTGCAGACACAAGATAAAAGATTATCAAAGCACAATTTACTCAACCTCGATTTTAAGTCTATACAACGGCAAGAATAAAGAGTCTAAGCCTTTAGCAGAGGCAAAGGATGTTGGATCATGGAAGCTTAATCAAAATGATATACCTCCTGCTAGATATCTCCCCCTTCTCTTTTGGGTTTCCTTTGGACAGGGGAACAAGTAACCAAGTGTAGCAGGAGACACAACTGCAGACAGGGGGAATATAATGAAAAATAAAGACCTAACAATCTACCTCGATAAAACAGCTACAGATAGGGCTGCAGGTGAACAGAGCTGCTTGAGAATGGCTCAAAGCTCAGCTCAATCAGGGCTCATTCAAGCTCGTTTATTTAGTTAAAAAAATAAGCTTGAGCTTGACTTTTAGGAGGTTTAGTAAACAAGCTGAGCATGAGATTTAAGGCGCTTGGCTCATTTGGGCTCGTGAATAAGCTCGTTTGTAGGCTTGTATGAAGTAATATTTTGAAATTATGTGTGTTTTTTACAATTGAGAATTTTTATTGCTATATTATTCAAGATTTTAAAATATATTGGAATACTCTAATTTGTATGTTCTACATAAACAAGCCTAAAATCAAGCTTATAATGACTTCTAAATTTAAAACTTCTGAAAAGGTTGTATGAAGCTTGCTTGAAGTTCGTGTGAAGCTTGTTTAATATAAATGAGTTGAGCTTGAGCCTCATTTTTGAGCTGGACTCAAGCTTGGGTTCGAACTTGAGCCCAATAAAAAAATTCTTAACAAACAAGCCTTTATGGGCTCGGATCAACTCAACTCTTTCCATGTCCAGCCCTAGCTACAAAAGGTTCATCTCTGTAAGACAGAAGACATAAAGAGACACATGGTGACTATTCATTGTTATGGACACAATTGTATAATGGGAAGGCAGGAGGATGCAATTGCCTCCTGTACATATAGAGCTAAAAGAGGGTGGTCAATTGATCAAGCTGCTTATAACCACAGTGGGGATATTCTGAGAAGTCCTCCCTCTCTCTCTCTCCATGGGTGCAGGGAGTGTCGTGTTTTATTTGCTTCTTTTTCTAGAGGTTTTTGGGAAAACAAAAGAATAAATATATAACTTAGCCAAAAAAAAAAAGCATAGATATATTGTCTCCATATATAGTAACATTTATATCTGTCTATATTTTTGTCATGTACCGAGATGTTGGGGGTAGTAGCTAGCGGTATGAATAATGTGTAATTAGGCCAATAGAAGTTGAGTTTCAATATTTAGCATAGCTGGAAGAATGTTCCAGCATGCTATAGCCTAGTTGTAAGTGCACATGGCTCGGGCCAACCGCTTCTTGCACCCAAGTTGTTGGATCAGTATAAATAGCTAATCTAGGCACTAAAACGAGTATGTTGAATGAAATTGGAAATAAGCTTCCCTCCAATTCTCTCTAAACTCTCTCTGAACTAATCTCTCCTTCTCTCCCTAAAATCTCCCTATCCTCTCTTGATTTCCGTTCTCCATCCCTCGAGAATTCCATCGTTAGATTCGTGATCTGACAAATTGGTATCAGAGCACTTTTTCTATGGACATCATTCAGTGTAGAGATGGTGGCCGACGGCATGAGGATGAGGCAAATGGAGTTACGGATTCAACAAGTGATGGCTTCGATGGCGGAAGTCCAAGTCCGGGTGGAGACAATGGAGGATAAGATTGGTTTGGTGGTGGATCGTAAGTTGGAAGGGATTGCGGATAAGATCAAGGAGGAGATGCAGGGGATGCACGAGCAAGGCAATGTGTTGTGCGATCAACTACATCAGTTTATGATCATGTTCTCCAATCAACATCAGGTGAGGATTTCACCAAACTTTCCTCCTAAGGTGCATACTAAACCAATCCTATCAAGAATTGGCACTAGTCGGCGGTATGTAGCACCATCGAAGGAGGACATAGACCTATCGATGGAGGAAGAAAATGCGTGGAAGAATAGGCTAGGAGGCAATGCTCACTCAAACCATACTGGATTTCCAGTACCACGATCGAAATTGTCGGTGTTTGAAGGATAGAAATATCGATGGTGGATCAGGAGGTGTGAGAAGATGTTCGTGATCCATCAAGTGGCAGAAAACCAGAAGGTAGCCTTGCCTCTGCCTACCTCAATGACTTCGAGGACATCTGGTTCCAGGATTGGTCTAAGATAAGGGAGTCTTACAGTTGGGAAGATTTCTCTAAAGGCCTCTGTGTGAGGTTCAGAGAAAGGGGTATGATGAATGTAGTAGAAGAGTTTAATCGCCTAAGGCAGGAAGGCACAGTGATGGAATACTAGATGAAGTTCGAAGAACTTAAATCCTTAATGTTAAGCAAGATTCCACACCTTATCGAGGAGTACTTTGTGTCCAGTTTCGTGGGGGGATTGACAGATGAATTAAGATCAGCAGTGAAGGTACTAAGGCCCCAGACGGTACAAGAGGCTGCTGAGGGAGCCTCGCAAGAATTAACGTTTGAGGCACTGATGAGGAAACAGAGAGTCCAAAACAGGGGAGGGGTGCCAAGTGCTATGCAATATGGGGATAAATTTGCAGGATGAGGAACCCCGAAGGGAGGAACAGGGGGTCGATTTCAGGCATTACCACCCCTAGGGCCTAACTTGCAGTCTCGGGACAAAATTATTGAACAACAGAGACAAGCGGGGTTGTATTTCAAGTGTGGGGATAAATACTTCGTGGGGCACCAATGTAAGAAGTAGTTGTTGCTACTAGAAGGAGAAGAGGAAAGGGACGAAGAGGGCCTCACGTTGATAGAGGAAAGAGACGAAGAGGATAATGAAGCAATTTCGCTACATGCCATCAAGGGAACTACCATTAGCAAAATAATCAAGGTGGAAGGCAGGATACCAAAAGGTACCCTTATGGTGTTGATTGGTAGTGGGAATACCCACAGTTTTATTGATG
This sequence comes from Diospyros lotus, assembly GCF_014633365.1. Lineage (NCBI taxonomy): Eukaryota > Viridiplantae > Streptophyta > Magnoliopsida > Ericales > Ebenaceae > Diospyros > Diospyros lotus. Next base: position 38,693,879 of record NC_068338.1, on the reverse strand, counting down.
AGGGGATTGCAACAAAGATGAAGTGTCATGTGGCCAGTACCCAACCACTCTCAGTTACGGTGGCCAATGGGAACAAAGTACTGAGCACATCAGCTTGTTTGGGATTTTGTTGGCAGATGCAAGGTGAAGCATTCGAAGTTGATCTGAGGTTGTTAAAGTTAGGGGGTTGTCAAATAGTTTTGGGGGTGGATTGGGTGAAAGGAGTGAGTCCAATTAGTTTCGATTTTAATAAAATGGGGGTATCAATAGACAAGGAGGGCCGAAGGGTGGTCATCCAAGGTAATATGGAGGTGGGATCCTGTAAGATGATAAAAGGAAAGAAACTACATCAGCTTCTAAGGAGGAAAATATCCCAGATAGCTCACTTGTTCTAGATTGAGGCCACAGAAGAAGGGACAGACAGAGGGGAAACAGAGATGGATCACCCCAGAAATGACCAAATACAACCACAAGAGGCATGGCAAGTATTTGATCTGACCTTACTTGAGTTATTACTAGTTGAATATCAAGACCTGTTTGTAGAACCTAAGTCTCTTCCTCCTGAGCGACTCTTAGACCATTCCATTCCCCTAAAACCAAATGTTGAGCCTGTCAACATAAGATCTTATCGATACCCACCCAAACTGAAAACAAAAATTGAAAATTTGGTGAGAGAAATGCTCTCCCAAGCAATTATCAAACCTAGCCGAAGACCTTTTGCTTCTCTTGTTCTTTTGGTTTGAAAGAAAGATGGGACATGGCGTTTTTGTATCGATTACCGACAACTCAACGCTATTACCATTAAAGACAAATTTTCAATACCCATTATTGAAGACCTTCTTGATGAACTCAAACATGCCACCATTTTTTCTAAGCTTGACCTATGCTCAGGTTACCACCAAATATGAATAAACCCACTTAACATTCTAAAAACTGCTTTTCGAACTCATCATGGGCACTATGAATTCACGGTAATGCCATTTGGCCTTACTAATGCCCATGCTACATTTCAAGCACTAATGAACCGAGTATTCGAACCATTCCTCAGAAAATTTATCCTAGTATTCTTTGATGATATATTGACATACAGCTCTTCTTTTGACCAACACCTAGAGCACCTTAGGACTACTTTTCATATCTTGCAATTCAACCGGTTGTATCTCAAAAGGTCTTAAGTGTGCTTTTGCACAAGCACAAGTTGAATATTTGGGGCATGTGATATCGGCAGCAGAGGTGGGAACAGATCCTAAGAAAATTGAGGCTATCACTAATTGGCCTAAGCCCACTAACATCCGAGCTCTAAGGGGGGTTTTTAGGACTGACCGGATATTACCGCAGATTCGTAAAAGACTATGGATCGATCAGTAAACCACTCACTGATCAGCTGCGAAAGGAGGGATTCAAATGGGATTGGAGGACAGAGGAGGCATTTGAACAGCTCAAGAAAGCTATGAGTGAAGTTCCAATAATCGGGCTACCGGATTTTAGCAAGCCCTTTACTTTGGAGACTGATGCCAGCGAAGTGGGCATAGTGCAGTATTATCTTAGGAGGGTAGACACTTGGCTTTTCTCAGCCAAGCTCTGAGCCCCAGACACCAAGAGCTCAGCATATATGACAAGGAACTCCTAGCGGTTTTAATGATAGTGGAAAAGTGGAGACACTATCTAGAGGGAGGACGGTTCATCATTAAAACTGACCATGAGAGTCTTAAGTTCCTCTCACAACAAAAACTTCACTCTCATCTTCAAAAGAAGGGAATGGCAAGATTGATGGGGTTGGATTATATTATTCAGTATAGAAGGGGCAAGGAAAATGTCGCTGCGGATTCGTTATCTCGTTGCCATAAAGGAGGGACACTAGCAGCCATCACTGCATTAGTACCGGATTGGGTCCAGGAGGTCTTAGAGAGTTACCAGCAAGGATCATGGGCCAAGGAGTTGTTAAAGCAGTTGAGTGTAAATGGGAACTGCAAAACTGACTATGCTTTATCTAATGGACTGATCAGGTATGAAGGAAGATTGGTAGTAGGGGAGGATATGACCTTAAGGAACCAGATACTGCAATCATTACAGAGCTCCCCATTCAGGACACTCCGGTATATAGAAAACCTACCGGAGAGTACGCCAGACATTCTACTGGCCACAACTCAAGAAGTTTGTGATTGATTTTGTGGTGAATTGTGATGTGTGCAAAAGGTGCAAACACGAGACCATAGCTCAACCAGGTCTACTACAACTACTGCTAGTACTGGAAGGGGCTTGGTCCAATATAACCATAGATTTTGTTGAAGGGTTACCCAGATCGAAAGAAAGGGACTGCATCATTGTAATCGTGGACCGGTTTACTAAATTCAGCCATTTCATAGGCTTATCCCACCCCTTCACTGCTCAGGAGGTGGCAAGAGTCTTCTTGGACAACATAGTAAAGATGCATGGGGTGCCTCAGTCTATAGTATCGGACAGGGACAAGGTCTTTACTAGTGCATTCTGGCAAGAACTACTTAAATCCCTAGGCACTAAGCTACATATGTCTACTGCCTATCACCCCCAATCGGATGGCCAATCAGAAAGGGTGAATCAGTGTTTGGAATCCTACCTGAGGTGCTTATGTTTCATGCAGCCAAAAGGATGGCACAAGTGGTTATCGGTAGCCCAATGGTGGTACAACTCGTGCCACCATAGCTCCATAAATATGAGTCCATTCAAGGCTTTGTATGGGTACAAACCTGTACTATTGCTGGCAATAAGGGATCCACCAACAGTGACTGAAGTTGGGGCATACATGTAGCAGAGGTAAGAGGTAGTGAGACTCTTGAAGGCTGAACTAACAAATGCAAGGAACAGAATGAAACAAATGGCTGACCAGAGAAGGAGTGAGAGAACATTTTTAGAAAGAGAGAAAGTCTATCTCAAACTTAATCCCCAATAGCTCAAAAATATCACCAAGCAGCCAGTGTCTAAACTGAGTCCTAAATTCTTTGATCCCTACCTAGTGCTGGCAAAAGTGGGACCGGTGGCCTACAAATTGCAACTACTTGAAGGATGTCAGTTATACCCGGTCTTCCGCGTATCCTTACTCAAGAAAGGAGTGGGCTCGTTGCAAGTCAGTCACACACTCCCCGGAAGGACCAATGAAGAAGTAGGACCCAACATCCCTACTACCATCCTAGACAGGAGAGTCATTTACAGACATGGGGTGCCAATTATTCAAGTATTAGTCAAATGATCTTCACATCAGTCAGAGATTTGGGAGAACCTACCTAATCTCCCGGAGCAGTTTCCAAATCCGACCAGCTTGCTACACATTTCTTGAGGACAAGAAATGATTGATGGAGGGGGTAGTTGTCATGTACTGAGATGTTGGGGGTAGTACCTAGCGGTATGAAGAATGCGTAATTAGGTAAATAGAAGTAGAGTTTCAATATTTAGTATTTAGCATAGCTGGAGGAATGTTCCAGCATGCTATAGCCTAGTTGAAAGCGCACATGGCTCAGGCCAATCGCTTTTGGCCCCCAAGTTGTTGGATCAGTATAAATAATTGATCCAGGCACTAAAACAAGTATGTTGAATGAAATTGGAAATGAGTTTCCCTCCAATTCTCTCTAAACTCTCTCTCTAAATTCCCTCTCTGAACTAATCTCTCCTCTCCCTAAAATCTCCCTATCCTCCCTTGATTTCCATTCTCGATCCCTCGAGAATTCCATTGTCAGATTCGTGATCTGACAATTTTATGCCTAGACAACAGCACTCACTGTATCATAATTTAAAGCAAAACATTTCCAAGAAGATATCAAAGACATTTTTCCATGTAGTATCTCACCTGCATGTACCGCACAACAGTGCTAGTATAATCAACAGCTCTCCTTTGACCAATTTTTCTTATTCTTTTTGCACCATAACTGTCACCATGAACTGCAAATAGAATAAAATCAATGACAAACTTGCAATATGATAAAAGGCATGCATAACTTGTAGCATGTGGAAAGTACACGCCATTTTCCATTTCCCCCCCGAATATCAATCTATCAGAGAATAACTCAAAATTATGCTCGTAATCACAACACAACCAAAAAAGTGCTCTAGCTTAGTTCATGCCTGGATTGAAGAACTAAAGCCTTTGAGTTTGAAGAAACTCAGGATAACGTATCAAAAATTAACAATATAGAAAATAAAACAATATTAATTTCATTAAGCAATTCTAGTAGTGCCTATACATTTGGAGTGCCAATGCCTTTAATGTTAGGTAGAACTCCACGAAATGTATCAAAAAGATAATCTTAAAGATAAAGCATAAGATTCAAAAAATTACATAATTTCATTTTCATTCACAATATCACTTGTGCAATAGAACTGCTTTGCAAGATCAAAAGCTTACAATGTTGTTCCCTTTCTAATTATCCAACTATACCAAAAGAGAATTTGGTTTATGCCTTATCCTTGGATGCAGAAATAAGAAACAAGTAAGAATAAAATCAATGAAGCACGTAGCCTCAGGCAAGGGAAACAGAATAAGAAGATACAGCTATGGTAACACAGCAAATCCTCAGCAAGAAGGAGATGGACAAGGCAAGGGCAAAACGATCTTCTACTGTTTATTTCATGATAAGAACATGCAATAGAAATTTATTTTGTGGTACTTGTATTAAAAATTGGTAACATGGTTAAATATAACATGCTCCTAATCTCGTGCTGGTTGTATTTCCGCTATTTTATTTTTCCTCCCATGTGTAGTAGTTGCATTTTCATGGCACTATTATCATCAGTATTACTAGGTTATTACTTATTATTAAAAAGAAAAAAGAAAACCAGTATCACTATTGTCCAATCAGAAATTGACTCCACACCTTACATTATAGTAATTCTGTTTTTCAATAAGAACCTTAGATTATGCTAGTCAAGCTAATGCAGTACACCAATTAACTCTATTAAGTCTGTCTATCAAGAAACGACTAATAAGAAATCTTGATCCTAGTCAAAAGGCCGATAAAGGGATTAAGTTGCACGTATAAGGCTAAAGCAAATTCCAATATTCCAAAAATGTATCTGTTGCTGCTTCCTGCTTCTGCATTCTGCTACTAATATTTTACTGATAGGTTGGTTCTATTTGGTCTGAGCGGCGAGGTCTAATATCAACCGGCTATTTAGTCGTGATGGGGATTTGGTACTAGAAAATTAAGGCCATTCATTCAAGTCCTTTTAGATAAAAGTGGTTATGGATGTTTGCCTGAGAAAGGAGAGGGCAAAGCAACAAATAAATAAATGATAAGAGGATCCAGACAATTAGGTTCTATGCTAGTCTTACCATCGTACGGAGGATGAGGAGCAGGAGGGTGGTGGTGCTGCTGGTGGAAATCTGGTGGACCGCCCATGTTAGTCGATGAAGCAGATGGCTGCCGCATCATTGGCGGCGGAGGCAGTGGCGGACCCCTCGGAAACTCGCCGACTTGCGGAATGTGCTGTTGCTGCTGCGGTGGTTGCATCGGTGGTGGTTGGTGGTGGTGCTGTTGTTGTTGCTGAGGATCACCGTACATCATCGTTGCGGACGGAGGCCCGTAGACGGCGAGAGAGAGGGGAGGGAGAGAAGAGAGGAGGAAGAAGACGAGTTGGGAAACGTATAAATCTGAGCAGTAAATTCTTTTAGTATTAGGGCTTTGGATTGGGGGTTGTCTGGGACGGGACGAGGAGGAGGGGGTACTTCGTTCGTTGCTCGTTTTATAAACCCTAACCCCACGCTCTCTCCAATGATCCAACAATCCTACTACTGTCACAACCACAAAGACGAACAGCGCTTTCAGAAAATAAATATATATTATTGTCAGAAGAACTATGATAAGCGTTTTTTAACGGTTCCACGCACGAAGGAATTAAACGAAATGAATTAAAATTTATGATCTTCTTCACATTCAATTCAGTTTAATAAGTTTTGAAGGAATTAAACTGTTTGATTAATTTAAATTTAAATTATTATTATTTATAATAACAAATGCGATGATCCCTCTAACCAAAGAATTTTCATCATACAAATAATTGTAAAATTATATGATAAAAAGGATCGTTATAATATTTTAGTTATTTTTTAAAAAAAGAATTATCAAAATTATTATAATAAAACATTAACTATTTTAATTCCTTAACTAAAATAATAATACTATTTTTGTGTTGGTATTTCTAAACACACACAGCCACGGGGAGCAACTGAGACTCAGACTGAAGACTGTAAATTGACGAAGAAGACGACACATTCTATTCATCGTTCCACTCAATCTTATAATAAATCACGCTGCCTCTGAGAGAGAGAGAGAGATGGCGTCTGTGACAACGGAATCGTTGATTCTGCAGCTGCACGACATCTCGGCGGTGAAGTTCGGCAACTTCAAGCTCAAGTCCGGCATATCGTCGCCAATCTACATCGACCTTCGCCTCATAGTTTCCTACCCCAATCTCCTCCGCCAAATCTCCCAAACCCTAATCTCTACACTCCCTCCGGCCGCCGCCTACGACCTCGTCTGCGGCGTGCCCTACACCGCTCTCCCCATTGCCACTTGTATCTCCACCGCCTCCGGCGTCCCCATGCTCATGCGCCGCAAGGAAATCAAGGAATACGGCACCGCCAAGGCCATCGAGGGTTGTTTTCAGCAATCTCAGATTTGTCTCATCATCGAGGACCTCGTGACCAGCGGCGCGTCCGTTCTCGAGACCGCCGCGCCGCTCCGTGCGGCGGGGTTGAGGGTCACCGACGCCGTCGTCATGATCGATCGCGAGCAGGGCGGCAGGGAGAATCTTGCCGAGAACGGCATTACGCTGCATTCGATTGTCAAGTTGACTGATATGGTGAGGATTTTGAAGGCCAAGGGCAGGGTCTCCGACGAGGTGGAGGCAATGGTCTTGAAGTTTTTGGAGGAGAATCGGAAGGTATCCGTGCCGGCACCGCAGCCGGCCTTGCCGGTGGCTCGGGTTCGGATTCCGTACGGGGAGAGAGCGAAGATGGCGAAGAATCCCACTGGGAAGAGGCTGTTTGAGGTCATGGTGAAGAAGGAGAGCAACTTGTGCTTGGCTGCTGATGTTGCCACTGCTTCTGAACTGCTCGATATCGCCGACAAGGTGAGCCAACCAACAGACAACCCTACTTTCTTTCGTTCTTTCTTTTTCTTTTTTTACCGTTTCCATTTTTTTTATCAGGGAAATATAACAAGAAATGCATTTTTTTCATTTTTCGATTTCAAGAAAATGCTATTACAACTATCTCAGCGTGATGTATTACCTCTCTTTGCCAAGGGACTAGTCGCCGTTGGCGTACAATATACAAGACCCTGCTTTTTTTCTCGAGAAAATATGGAAAATATTTAATTTTGTATTTGGTAGGTCCAACTTGCTCGTATTGAGCCTCACAAAGTGCACCTATGGGGCACCATATTTTATAGCAGTCTTGATGAGACTCACTTCGTGTTCTATAAAGAGAGAAATTATGGCGGGGTTTGGTACGCTGATATAAAACCTCTTTCTCATTCACAAAGGTAAAGTAGGTCTTGGTTGATGATTATAATGATTCTCTAATCCTATGACTTCTTTTCCTGATATGTTTAGACAACTAGAATTCTTATGTGATTTAATTTAGCCATGTCATTTACTTGGACTCCTATTACAGTATTAAATTCGAATCACAACATTAGGTCTTGTTATTGCCTAGTGGAGATTTTGAATGTTTTAACAATCGCTGCATATTGAAAGAGAACTGATACACATTTAAATAATTGGAATAGTGGTAGAACTAAAGTAGGTTAATTTGTTTTCTACCTAGAAGAAGTCAAGAAACAGAAGTTAAAATAAGTGTTCTTAAAATAGAAAACCCCATGGTGTGGCCGCAGTCTTCCTTTCCACAATAACCCAATATGACTATGTAGCAGGATGCTTTTATGAAATCTTGTTTAGGATATGATACTGTTAGACATGGACTGCGATATTGGAAGTTATCATTTCTAGGGAAAAAGAGCAAATTTAAGTGGGGAAAAAAAATCAATTATAATTACAACATTATACTTAAACTGAAAGCTTACTGGGGAATGGAGGATTTTATCCAGTTAATTAATCGAAAACAGCTCACCAAATCAATCATTCGAGGAAAATTAACAGTTGATTGCTATATGATTTAAAGAACAAAAAAGCAGAATACTCTTAAGATATTTAGCTCTCTAGAATCTAGAGTGACATTTGTTTTTAGGTGGGTGTTGGTCGTTAGATGATTACTTTTTTCTTTTCTTTTTTTCTTTTAAATCAGCAGTGAGATTTGAAGGAACTTTGTCTTTTGATTACTCATATGGTTCAGGTGTGGGCGCTGTGATTACATCAAATTGGATAAGCCCCAGATTGTTTGGTACAATATTGCTTTTAGAGAAGTCTTAATGGTTGGGAGGTCAAGAATTTTATTGAGTTGCTAGGCCTCTTGTATTCATTACCTCTCTGGCTTGAAAATGAATCATAAAAAATACAACATTTCAACACAAAAACAGATAAATTCACAGGTAAAAAAAAAAAAAAAATCATCACGTTTGGTACATGTTTGATGATGATTGGCACGGATTTTTGATTGTACAAGTCTTATAGGTTTAACTTGAAGAAAAGGCTTCCCCCCTTGTTATACTTGGTATTATAGATGTTATGTATGGACCCTTTTTTGTCTTCTTTGTTTTATATATGGATGATACCCGTTTATTTCCTTTAAATACATTCTTAGGTGCCAAAATTGAAACAAACATGGATTTGAGACATTTCTTTATTTGTACATGCGCAAGAGAAAGGGATAGAGGTATATCAGCTTTGCACATATCCAATGGTTTCTTTTCCATCTTTTTCTTTTCTCTTCTCTGATTTTGTGCTTATGCTGGTTTGGATATTCACAGGTTGGACCAGAGATCTGCTTATTGAAAACCCATGTGGATATATTGCCTGATTTTACTCCAGAGTTTGGCTCCAAACTTCGCTCAGTAAGTTGCTGAACTTGTATACTTCCCAGATCTCTTGGAGGTTTCTGTTTTAAATAAATTCATTTGGAAGATATATGAAAGCCTTTAATCTTTTATCATTTTGATTGTTAGGCATGATGAGGTTGGTACTGTAATATATATATGTAATGTAATTTTTTACTGTTTGATGATGATATGTTTTTCATATTTATTCATTGGATCTGGGGCCTATGTAAACTAAATATTTTATTGTTCTGTAAATTTATTTTGACGTTTTGCATCTCATAGGTCTTGTTAGATCTAGTCACAAACATCATCATGGGTGGTGATTCACGCTGTGAAACATGAAAACTATCTACATACAATCAAACATGATGACATCCATTTTGTTCATGACTCATGTTATTTGGCACTGGATTGTGACTGTCTGAAACTAGCCCAGATAAAAAACTTAATATAGGAGAGAATGGTTATTTTTTTTGTTCATTTGTTACTTGGAAATTTTACAATGCTTTTCATTCTATCAATTATTATTTATTTCCAACAAGTACTAGTTATGGCAAAGGGCTATTTACCATGAAGATAAAGAATGAACTTCTTAAATTAAGAATTCTGAACCTAGCTTCAGAGACAAAAAGATTCAAGATCCCTTGCATGGAAGAATAGCATGTGCCCCAGTTTCATTCTAGTTTGACATCAGTCCTGCCTTCACACAGTGAAATTTGTTATAATTGATTATGATTTTAATAGCTGTCTAATCAATGGAGGACGCCAATTGGAGTTGCTTAACGTTAGTTTTTGTATTATCTCATAAAGTTCCAACAAGGCTTTCAACTCAAAATGCTCCATAATCTCCAGTCCATGTCTGCATAGTCATTTTTCTGGGTCCATGCTCATAAGGATGTGCTGTTTGAAACTGCTTCCTTCTTTACGAACTCCATTGTAATTGTGTTTCATATTTTCTTTTTCAGCACATTCTGCTCTTTCAGTCCTACCTTCCATAATATATCTCTCCACCACCTCCTCTTTGCATTTTAATCCTTCTCTTGTATGTGTTCCTATGTCCAAAATTCCACATGATTAACCTTGCAAGGTTGGAGCACACAGCACAGAAGATGCTGAAGATGGCTTTCTTTGATGGAATGCAACACCTTTATTTATTCTAATAGCCTACTTAAATCCTCATTGCCCTGAATTGAAGTTTGAACTTCCAGCTTCTCAAACTGCAAAATGACCTCCTCATGGCTGACTTAAATTATTAGAACTTGCCCAAAAGTTCTTTCTCTTGCAAGGTCCTTACTCCCAACTAATTTTTGCAGCAGCCTCACTTAATAAAGATTTCTCTGATGTTTTCCCCGCTTTACTGACTCTGATAAAACTCTTTTCTATTTTTTGTTTTTGCCCCCCAGGGTCCACATGAAAAGATTATGAAATTGTAGTTGTTTGAGGAGATAACTTAATGATAGTGATATTTTTAAGCTACCCTCTTTTTGTTGCATCACTATAGACCCTTATACCTGATCCCCATATAAGTTTTTTCTTTTTCTATTGAAGATCGCAGATAAACACAACTTCTTAATATTTGAGGATAGGAAGTTCGCTGATATTGGAAACACAGTTACAATGCAATATGCAGGGTTAGTCTTTTGCTTTTCTTACTGTTCTTTATGTTTAGGAACATTCACTCCTTGCTTTCCTGATCTTGACTGATGGTTTTGGCTATGTGATTTGCAGTGGAATCTTCCGTATATTGGATTGGGCTGATATAGTTAATGCTCACATTATCTCAGGCCCTGGAATAGTGGATGGTTTGAAATTGAAGGTTCACGCTACTAGTTTGACTTGATTCCAAATGATCATACCAATATCCAAAATTGAATTCTCTCTAATATTTTGAACACTTGATTGTACTTAGGGTTTACCTCATGGTAGAGGCCTCCTGCTACTTGCTGAAATGAGTTCAGCTGGTAACCTTGCGAAGGGAGATTACACAGCTGCTGCAGTGAAAATAGCCGAGGATCATTCTGATTTCATCATCGGTTTCATCTCTGTTAACCCAGCATCATGGCCGGGAGGACCAGGAAATCCATTGTTCATTCATGCAACTCCTGGTGTTCAAATGGTGAAAGGTGGGGATGACCTGGGCCAGCAATATAACACCCCATATTCTGTAAGTTCAGCTCATGTTAGCTGAGTTGTTTTTGGTGGATTCATATGCATTCTTCTAATATGATAGTTCTGACTTCTGAGTTCACTTCTCATTTTAGCCCCATTTGCCCATTAATTTATTTTATTTTATTTTATTTTTGTCTCCTTGTGAACATTTGGTGGAGATTTTAGAGAAAACTTTCAACTTAACATGAGGCAAATTGGCTCGCTAAGGGTAAAGTTGAAGTTAGTCGGCCTTGACTCTTGCGTTGGGCATGACAGATAAAGGAATGGGCATCTTTTTTTTTTTTTTTTTTTTATGGAAAACCTACGGGAAATGAGTAGTACTGGTAACTATATTTTATTTACCTTAAAAAAAATATAGCCATACGAAGGTTATTGGTGAACTAGATGTTACACCACCTATTGGTCAAAGCTTTGATTGTTGCTGTTTATTCTTGGCACGGCATGTGCAGTGTTCTTACGAGTAAATAACAGTGGGTAGGTTGGGGGGGTGTTTATCTCCATCCATCTCCGCAATGGAGTTCCGGCTAGGCTACTGTATAGTCTGTATTTGCTAAGGTGTATCCAGAAGGAACTGCATTAAAGGAAATAACATGAGCTAGGACTGAACTAACCATTTACTGAATGAATTGATATGTAGAACAGGTTATAGATGCAGTGGGCCTTGTCAATGATTTCCATTAATTATGTGTTGTTTGTGATTGCATCGTTATAAATACTGTTTCAGGTCATATCTGAAAGAGGCAGTGACATCATAATCGTGGGTCGTGGAATTATAAAGGCAGCAAGCCCTGCAGAGACAGCTCGCGAATATCGGCTCCAAGGATGGGATGCATACTTGGTCAATTGCAAATGAGACTTCAAATTCAATGTGCTAGGTCCTTTCCCCAAGTCTGGTTGTTATACTGGCTAGATTTGCACAAGATATGGATGGGTTTTCTGATGAATTTATAATAATGCATGATCGAGCACATCGTTTTGGATACTGATTAGAAAAATTGAGTTTTTGATTCCAAGCTTTATTGAACTTAAATATATTTAATTTCCACGCGGTTTTTAGTATAGTAAGCAATAAGCCATTCGCAGATTTCTTGTGTGGTTCCTGGAAAATTAGCTCCTCGTGTGGGCTACCATAAGCAAATGCATCATAGCATGGAGTTCTGGAGGGACTCGGAGCTTGTTTGGTCATTTGCTTGCAATTTGAACATTACAAGCAGTAATTAATGTAAGCAAAAAAAAAAAACCTCAGATGGACTCGTTTAAAGGTCAAATTTCATACGGTTTCCTCTCTTGGGGGAAGTTGGTATTATTATTTTTTCTGTTGACGAGTGATACCAATCCTATCCTAGTTTCTTTCATTTTCTTTTCATACCATTTTCTGTTGGTGTTATCTTTTCTTTTCTTTTCTTTTCTTCTTCTAAATGGAACTTTACCAGCAATTGGGGGGGGGGGGGGGGGGGGGCGGGCGCTGTTTTATTACTTTGGTCTTGGAGTTTGTTATTGTTTTCGGAGTGTAGGGCCGTGGCTACTGCATTTATGTTATTAAAAGATGATTCTCATTTCTTTTTCTCTTGTTTTATCTTAATTGATTAGTACGCTAGAATAGATTACCAGATTCTTTCTTCTTAAAGTGTATACTAAATTAATGACAAGCTTGCTTGCTAGCTAGGTTTATCAACTTTCAACAATACGATGTAGCATAAAAGGGATTGATTTTGGTTTCATACGGTTAGGTTTCAGCCCGAGCTAGAAGGGGGAGAGTTGTTTGAAGGACTGTCCATGTCCTCAAAGGGAACCAACCATTCTCGATTTTATTTAAATCTTTTTGGCAGTTTCCTGACATGCTTTATTAGGCCTCTCTTCTGATTATCTATTCCGATATAAAAAAGAAAGAGAGTCATTTGGGTGTGGTGTTACTAAGTTTTATCAGGTTATACAACAAACTGCAATCGTCAAGCAGCTGGAGATTATTTATATTTGACATCTGTCTAGAAATAAATAAATCAACCCAAAATGCATGCCACAAACGTCCTCAAAAATCAAATCCAAATGCAGACAATCGTGTTAGCGTATGTATCATGTATGCATGTAAGGATTTGTATATAAAGGTGTCTAGGATCCCTTTTCAATTAGTAATTGTCATGTGAATCCCCACACACACATATCAAACTGCCACACACACACACGCACAGAGCCATATGTTCCAATCTCCACCATGGAATTATAGTAAATACTGCAAGTAAACTGATCACATAATTTTCCTCTCTTCTACGAACTACATAGCTCATGCATGGAAACAAAACAGAGGGAAAGGCCACCATAGGATAAACATATATCCCTGTCATTGCAGAACCCAGCTATCTTCCCCACTCATGTAAAGCATGGACAAGCAAAGAGAGTTTGCCTCCAAAACCCCACAAAATACATGATGACCAGAGCTGACCTAGACTGCTAAAAGGAATCACCGTACTTAACGGTTTGGTTGAATAGAAGAAGATGAAGGATATACCCAGCATCACTGTTCTTTCCAGATTCTTCCAGTAACCCTGAGCTTCAGTTCCTTACGATCTCCTCCCGAGAAGAAGAGAGCCATGTTTCGTTGAATGATGAGACCGTCAAAACTATCACGAACCTTCCTGTGGCTGTCCCTTATGCTTCTAGGCACCCCTTGCCAGATCATCTTCCTTCCGTTCCCTCCAACTTCAAGGCTGTAGCTGTAATTCTTTGCCTCGTTATCATCACCCATGAACCGCAAGAATGCAACATAGACAGGAGCCATCCCCAGTTGGAATGCTTCAAAGTGTAAACAGAAGTACTGCCCAAAGCAACTAAAAACCTGGAATGATGAAAGATATATGTTGGTTGTCAAAGCTCGTCAAAAACCTAATGCGTAACAGTAGAGTCTGATGACATGAGAATTTAGATTTTTCTTTTTTGCTCTCAAATTCAGGAAATTGTTATACACATGATAATACTTAGCAGCCCCATACTTGTAAGTGAAGTGCGGTGACAAAATTAAGACTTTGCAACAACGAAAACAGAATTGGAAGGAACACTTGACTCAACAAGTACAAGAAACTGAGAGTTTGCAGCGAGAAGAGAGTTATACCGTCAGCATCCATGTTGCATTCTCGACCTCATGCGGATTTGATTTGACATAACGATGGTTAAAAGTACTGCCATTGTGCATGTCAACTTTGTGATCATCTTTTAGATGTGCCACCAGGTAAGGAATATCACCAATGACAGTGCACTCTGATCCAGCATAGGGGCAGTTATACGGTCTAAACACACATTGGGATTCATGTTTTAGCTTGCTGTAATATGGGTAGATGCCCATACACCCAAAGCTCTGATATTTACATGGAAGTTCAAGTGATGCAGCCACCTTCTCTAAAGCTAGACATCTGATGTTGCCAAGCTCATGCCTGCAAGTGGGGCACCGATTGTGCACCCGGGGTTTGCACCCAGAGCACAATGTATGGCCATTGGAACACTGCAATCAAAGAGGAAAAGCAAAAAAGAATGAGCAAATCTAAATGCACATATTTATATTTATTATATCAAATATAATAGCAGGTCTTTGCTGGCTTCCTGTGAGATATGGGATACCAATTACTTAAATTTACACTGTTTTTATGCTTAGGTTTCTATTATTTTCTACTTGCCTCTTTGTAATTCATGTAGTTATCTTTTCTAAGTACAACCATGTACTCCAACTTCTCTTATTTACAACTTTTGATGAATAGCAATAATCAGTTAATTATCTTCTCAGATAATTACTTAAGCAGGTAGTAAATTGCTTGGAAAAACTAACTAAACTCCGCAGAAGAGTCTATTAGCAAGTAGCAACTCTGCATCACTACCAAAGTTCACCCTCTAGCAAAGCAAGACTAAAAACTTGTAAAATCTGTACTAAAATCTTGACCGAAAGATGAATATGTGTGTGAAAAAACTAACAAAATCAAGAGGTGAAAAAACAAGGGATTCGAGCCATGCAAAATATATATATATATATAAGTAGCGGCCAGAACATGTGGGCAAATAAGAGACCAATCAAGGAAAAGTAAAGTGTATTTCTCCAAGCTTCTGAATAAATGCGGAAAAAAAAAAAAGAATAACAAGGTCTATGGACACATTTGCCCTAAAGAAAAGAAGCAATCCACGAGAAAGATAAAAAATTATTAAGTGGTTGAATAGATAATATTCTAATAGAAGCATGAAAATG
Organism: Diospyros lotus; assembly: GCF_014633365.1. Lineage (NCBI taxonomy): Eukaryota > Viridiplantae > Streptophyta > Magnoliopsida > Ericales > Ebenaceae > Diospyros > Diospyros lotus. Next base: position 38,678,540 of record NC_068338.1, on the reverse strand, counting down.
CATGGAAGAAGAAGCTTGTATAATTTATGAAATTATTTAATGTAATCTTTAAATTGAAGAGAATGTCCAACTACTAGAGAAAGTGTCCATTCACAAGAACAAAATAGATGTTTAGATAAATATATAAATATATTTATATAAACTTGATCTCAAATATATTTTACATTTTTATTATAATTATACTTTATTATAATTCAGAAAATATATTTTTAATTCAAAAATACATTGTTAGAAATCATATATTTAATTAGTTTATATGTAATTGGTAATTAAAATATATTTCTGCAATTAAAAATATTTTTATATCAATAAAATATATTTTTTATACCAAGCAAAAAATATATATTTTTTGATTGAGAGAGAGAGAGAGAGAGATGTGGCAGCCATGCCAGTTTGCCACATCAGCAATTAACAGTAAATATAACGACAACAACAATAGTCTAAAATTGAAACCAAATAGACAGTTGAAAACCCCAATTCTTAAAATTAAGGGTTTGAGTCTAAATTGAAAACCAGGTGAAAGTTTTTTAGCACCTACTAAAGATAAAATGCATGAGATGCAGTTAAAATAATTTAGATTTGCAAGAAGACAACCAATAGATGGATATGTGTGAACAAAGGACGAAAAAAAAGATGTTTGTATCAAAAGAGACAGACAAAGACTAAAGAAACTTTAGTGAAAAACTGTTAGGCATGATATTAGATACGGCTTTACAGAAGGGGTATAATCATGAATAAAGATGATTGGCAAGCTAGACCCCACCCAATGAAATTAAGTATTGGTGACGGCATTGAATACAAGAGATAGAGAGGCCTTAAAATATGAATTCTCTCAAAGTAAAATGACATATGAAGTCTTAAATCCCACTATTTTGGCCCACCTACATGAATTCTAGTTTGCCAATCATTTCTATTATGGCCTTATCTTATAAATTCCCTCAAAGTACTACTAGATAAGTTATTGCTTATATCATTTGGCCCCATAACAGTTACTCTTAAGCATTCAATAGAGTTGAAGAATTTTCCTCTCAAAGGCAATACCACTCAAATGGTCTTCAGCACAGAGGAATCATCAACTTTTCTTAAATTCTCTGTCCTGGTAAGGACTAGCACAGAGTTGATAAGTGTTCACTCTAAATGAAAAGGCATACTCAGCCTTCAGGACAACGGGATCATCACCTTTTCTCAAATTCTCCACTCCAACCAAGATTAGCACATACAAGACACAAGCATACATGCACAAATGCAAAAGAATTCCTTCAGGTAAGGGTGAAGCAACATAATTAGGGTAATTCTACATTGTGCAGTATGCTTTGTGGAGCATTCACTGCAGGGGCGGATCCAGGCACATGGATTGGGCTGGGCTGGGCAAAATTGGGGGTGGGCTGGGCAAAATTAATAGTGGGCTACTACTAAAAAATTAAAACATTTACACTATAAATTTTAATTTTTTTGTGAGCTGCCCTGGGCTTCAGCCCAGGGCAGTTCACTACTAGATCCACCACTGATTCACTGAATCTTCCGATTCAGTGAATTTACTTTGTTGAAAACCAATCCCCAACAAATTTTCTCTATAACTCTCTAGGTAAAAAGTACAGGAAGCCTATTGACTGAGAACTAAGTAATGACCAATTTTTGAAGTAACATATTTTGAAATCAATTACGATATCTAAAGAAATAAAATTTGATTCAGACATTTGCTTCTCTTTTTCAAATTCTGTCCTTTGGCTAAACAATTGATTTAAGACTATATGATACTAAACTTTTATAAATGGAAAGCTCATGAATTTTGATGAATAATGCCAATTTAGAATGGGGGCACAGCAACTATAAGAGAAGGTACGTTACAAAAATTGGAAAGTGGAGTAAAACATCAAAAACAGAGAAACGCCCAAGTGCTAAAAGCCTAAAACATAAAAGAAAGACTGCCACTGTTCCCAATTTTATAAAAGTAAGCTAACCTGATGAATTGGAGGATACATAGCATTTAAGCATACAGGGCATTCCAATAGTTCACGAACACTGCTGGAGACAGTCAAGTTTGGTTTCACAGCAGTTTGAGCAGGATCATCCACATGCTCACCAACATCCATCATGTCTTCATCTTGAGGAGGATCAATAACTTCAGGCTTACTCCGTATGTCATCAAAATAAGCATTTCCAGTTGCCATCATTAATATGACAAATTGCACTCTACATATGCCAATAAAAAATTGAGTTACCATCAGTTTGAAGTTCTACTGAGAAAATGTAAGTCCTGTAAAATGACAACATAACACGTACAAGATCAACATTTGGGTCAGTAATAGCTAATTGGATTAGTTTATGCAAAGATCTGGCAGGCATCAGTCATGCCATGAGACCTCAAAGAACAACATATGCATAATGTTAGAACAAACAAGAATTTATACATACACTATTTCAACTGCTCCAGTAATAGAAAATTTTGTCATGCCATAAAAGAAAGTAAAGGTGAATAGAAAGAAAGCAGAGGTAAGATTGATATGGCTTGGCCATTATAATGAGTGTTGGAAAGGGATGGAGCTAAGTCAATTCACAGAAAGAGAGAGAGAGAGGGGGGGGGGGGGCGTAGGTAATGGAAAATCTAAGTCAAATAAATAAGGAGGTCTACGTGCATGTCACAATCAGCTACCAATATGTCTATTCACTCTATTCAGGGGCGGAACCACCCTTAGGTAAGTGGGTCAATTGACCCCACTGAATTTTTCTTTCCTTCATTACACGTATGTAAAATTTTTTAGGTTAATTTTAGTTTGACCCCACTGAAAAAATGGAAAATCATAATTGACCCCACTAATTAAAAAATTACAAAAAGTAATTAAAAAACATTGACATTTGGCCCTTCTGGCAAATAAAAATCAACTGTTAAATGGTGTGTTTATGAGTTTCTTGAATTACAGTAGTGTAACAATGTAATTTTAAAAAGTAAATATATACTTTGTAACTTTAATTTTGTCCATCCTAAAGACAAGTGAAGTTAATATTCTACTTTTCTCCTATCTTCACTTGCACACAACCCAATTTCCCTTTTACAAGAACTATTGTACTGGAAGAGAGACAAAGATAGAAGGACAAGGGAAATAAACAGATAGAACAAATGAAGGGAGAGTAGAGAAGAAGACAAGGAGGACGAGAGAGAAAATTTAACCTTTTATGTGATTTTTTTTCTACAATTGAGGTTTGTCAATTATTACTTAAAGTATAACTTTAGGTTATCAAAACTCATCATGGCCAGTAAACATAATATATATGTACATTTAAAATGGTATTGTAAGATTTTTTTATTATTACTTTATTTCTTTTGGTAAGTTATTATTTTATTTTGTTTAATACTTAATTTTTATTGGCCCGCTGGCCAAAAATCCTAGCCCCACCAATGCCTGCATTTAAAGTGGACGTGTTAAGGCTAGTAAGCTAATTTCTAAGAAACATCAATATGGACACGGGTGCAAACATGCATACAAAAATGAAAATGGTATATGACAATTTGAAGCAAAATACAGAAATGAATATGACATCGTATTGCAAAAATATATATATTTTAAAATTATTAGTAGTTTGTATAAACATGATAAAATGAAAGCACTAAAAATTATTGAAAGTATCACTAATCCAATATGTAGATAACATTTAATCTCTAATAAAGAGAATATATCAATATATCAAAAAAAATCATTATTTCAACATAAAAGATATTATTTAATCCATAATAGTGATTATATAAACATCACCCAGTGTACAAAAACTGTTACTATTTTTATCTCCATTTGCCAAACCAAGAACCAACTTCCCAAATAAAGACAAGCTGAATGCAGAAACATATCCTTTCTTATCTTTCTTCTTCCTTCTTTTTTTTTTTTATTTTTTGTTGTGTGAAATTCTAAATGAACTTTTGATCAAAGTATGAAAATACCAATTGTTACAATCAATTACTCTTCTGTACAAATCTTGCATTTCAGTTTTTTCATAACATGCTTCCTGTTATTAACGTGTAAATTTTACAACATTACACCATGAAGCAGCAGGAAAGCATCAACGTACCAGGAGAACTAAAAGCGCCTGTCGATTATCAGTTCTAAATATGTGCGGAAACGGTTTCGTCTCCTACAAATCAAACGCCCTAAGGAAATGCCAAAGTAAGAAAAACCCTATAACAGTAATCAGAGTAAACACCCGCATACAGATCCAGAACGCCGGTCTTCTTCGATCAACGTCAACCGGCAAAACAAAGATTGAACAAATCCATACAACACCCAAAAGACGAGGAAAGGGCAAGCGGGAAAATCAAACAGAACGAGAAGAAAGAAGTTCGTTCAATAGCTACAATACCTTCGACGACGGGGGACCGAGTCAAGACCTCATAAAACAAGGGCAAAGGCAAAAACCCTAAACAGAGAAGGTGGTGTTGCGGTCGCTCCGCCTCAACAACACGAAATTATAAGGACTGAGTCGAAGAAGTGGTTCACTCGTGGGGGTTCAGAATCATAACAGGGCAGATCGGGGCAGAAGGAATTTCAAATTAAAGCCGTTTAGAGAGAGAGAGAGAGAGAGAGAGAGAGGAGCGTCGCGTTGCGTTGGAAGAAGCAGATCCTTGCTCCTCGAGAAAATACAAAAACAAAAAGAAGGGGTCGAGATCGTAGGCCCCATCCCATGCCCGTCAACCAACCTCTTCTCCTCTTCCCCCCTCCTTTCCCAAACATTCATTTGTCAACCTGATGATGAGATTCAATTCAAACTTCAAAAACACCTCCAACATCTTCCAACTCCATGTCCTTCGTGTGCCAACAGTTAACCCACGATTTAGCCACTTTTTAAATTAAATACAAATTAATTATTAACAATATTAAATTTCACTAAACCCTAACCCTAATTATTAGCCACTTTTTAATGACAATGATCAATGATTCTTGACAACATTATATTATTAACAAACTAATAAATTCATTTAGCAAATTGATCAAATTAAAAATTCACTTTTAAGATGACAACAAATTTACAAATTTATTTATTTATTTTTATAGTTACATTAGCAAGTAGAAATATCAAAAATAATTAATTAATAGACAAGAGGGAGCAATAGTTTTAATGGTTAACATCAAATAAAAATTAATCATTTTATCCGAAAATATTCTTATTTTTTATCTTATTCACGTATTATCAAGCAAGAATATGTGTTTTTTATTATCAATTATATAATCCACCAACCACTAGTTCTGAACCAGGGGCGGATTCAAGGGGGCCAACCCTCCCCAGATCCATTTATGGATCCACCCCTATTCTCAATTATCTCTTTCCTAACAAATCTAAATCTAAACCTGATGATGAGAAAATAAAAAAAAAAAATTATTGTCTGATAAGTTTATACATCTTTCTTATATGAAATTTGAGTTTTTGAATTTGTTTATCTGAACCCATAAATCAATTAGCAGGCAATCGCTCATTATTTATCTAATTTTTTGTTTTATTATTTGTATTTAATATATATAATAATTAAAATACATATATTGTGAGATTTAAAAAAATATTAATTATTTATTAAATATAAAGAGATAAGTGGTCCACGTTTATAAAACGACCAATTTAAAAACAAATGGATAATTGCTGCAATTTAAACAAAAAATATAAATAGTTTGTGAAATTTGCCTATTAAAATGAGATGTTCAATCTAAAATTTTAATTATAAACAAATACTAATTAAACACAACAAATTTAAAATAAATACTTAAAATAACACAATAATTAATAATAAGAACAAATGAGTAGACAACAATAACAACAGCAACAATATTTTAACCTCCCATTCGTAAGTTGGTAATCTCAAATTTTAGTTTATCAACTATTTTTAATATTATAATATTATGAAATGATAAATGACCGTGCCTAATATAAATAGTAATTTTGATTTTTTGACTTGGACATTCTCTTAGATTTTAACATTTATTTAGTTAATCATTAAATTTCTCAAAAGAGTCGAGGCACCACCTTATAAAGGTAAATTAAAGTGATGTCATGGGAATTAATGGCAGATATTAAAAAAAATTAAATACTAATTGTTGTTATACAATTACAATAATAAATTTGTAGATGAGAAACTGTCGGTCGATGATATGCTTGTGGCTTATCCAAGCGATAACTAACTCTTGTGTGACATATTTGAGCGATGGATGATTCACTTGAGGGACGAATGACTTCTTCGGGTAATGGGTGACGTGTGATTTTATCCAAATGATGAATAATTATCGGAAGAGATTGGTAAGTCATTCAGGGTAGAGCGACAATGATGGATGAGTCTCCTGGATGTAACAATAACGATGGATGAATCATTGACTAAGTTGAAAAGCGATTAATGACCTGTTCGAAAAAGAAGATTGATTAGGGGCACGAGTGAGAATCCCCACGCAGAACTCTACAATGCCTAAGTGAGTCTCTTTAAAATGTAACGTAGTCAAATGTAAGAGGGAGATGTGAGTGTAAGAGATTGTATACCGAATGAGAGAAAAATTCCCTTATATTTATAGCAATAGGAGGGACATCTATGTGTCGAATGGCTTGATTTCTCGCCGAACATCTCGAAAACAGTTTTAACCGAGTCTTGCGAAACTATTAACACGAGGGTACATGGCAAAGCATGCGCATTAGTGTACGCAGATGCAGCACAATGCACATTAAGCACCCCTGAGGGACCTCGAGGGTGAAATACCCTTGAGAAATGTCCCTCGAGGGTGTGAGAATACCCCAAGAGACGTCTCTTGGGGGGGGGGGGGGGGGTAGAACCCCATTTTCCTTGGTCACGTTCTTGCGTGGCAGTGTGGGAGGGGGGAAGTAGCCACTCTATATAGCCACTTCTATGCAGCCAAAGAAGGCCCTCTCTTGGCCGCACGAAGCAATCATGCTTGGGGTTGTTACCTAGTTGGCAGCTAGCTAGCATCTTGATGGTCTGCCACGTGGTAGTTTTTTTTTCCTGGACTTGTTATTATTTTTATTTTTTGATTATTTTGATAGGCATAACATTAATTAAACAAAATTTTAAATTTAAATGACATTTGATTTAAATAATCAAAGTTGTATATCTTATATAATTTGCAACTTAAATATAGTGGCAGATATTAAAAAAGTTTTAAATACTAATTAAATAAAGTTGTAAACTTAAATAATCAAAGTTGTATATTTTATATAAATTGTGACTTAAATATAAGAGGCGACAAAATATATTTTTTATCTCTTATAATTGTATGTTTTTTCATTTAGATACTTAATTTTTTTGTTATTTTAAATATATTATTAAATTTATAAATTTAGATTAATTGTATTCTTGATTTTTTTTGTTATTTTAATTATATAATCAAATTATACAATTTCGAGTCAATTGCACATCTCAACAATTTGATTAACAATAATAAATTTAGAGATATAATTAAAATAATAAAAAATATATATTATTATTTAAAATAATAAAATATTCGAGTATTTAAATAAAAAAGATATAAATATAAATAATAAAATATGTATTTAGCCTTAAAGAGGGTGTTAATATCCCTGCCTCACACATACTTAAGCATTTCAAAACAAAATTTTTGTAAAGATTTTCTGTATTAATACATTTACTTAAAATTATGAATATGACTTTTAACATTAACTAAGTTTTGTGTTTCCATCCAGTATTCGATTTTACTTTTGTCTCTCCCCCAAAACAAAACCCTAATCTGAACTCGGATCGGACCCATCCGTTCAGCTTGGGCTTTGGAAGTACGCAATCAAATTCCTCCAACTCCACGGTCCCACTCCCGTCAACATAAGAAGGAATTTTCCTTTCCTTTTTAGGGATTCGATAGATAGCATCCAAACGGAGGAACAGTGTCGAGGTTGCAAGCTTCGGGTGAAATCCGTCGGGAGCTATGCCGGACGTGAATGCTCTCGTAAATGATTTCGTAATCAAGCTCCGAAAACGGTGAGTTAATGGAATTGACATTTTTCAGGTTTGTCTATTGTCCAGAGAGTTGAGTCGTGGGTTTGTGAAAAGAAACCCTTTCTTGTTTGCAGAAAAATTGAGGGTTCAAAGGCTACCGCCAAGCAGACGGCGGAGCTGCTCCGTTCGGTGATTTCGCAGCAGCGAATTCCGCACTCTAACCAGGCTCAGTCTGGGGCTCTGATTGATGCTGTAAAGGCTGTCGGACAGCAGCTCGTCGAGGCAAATCCCGTGGGTATGCACTCTATTCGTTTTCTCTATTTTAAATTGTTGATCTATCAGTTCACGATTCAATGTTGTCACGACATGTCTTGCGTACTCATGTGCAAGCATGTTGCTTAATTGCTTATCGAATACAGAGGAGATATATAATGTTCATGCTTAGGGTATTGGAAGTGACGGGGTCTGATAGTGTATGTTACTGTTAGTCCAACAGTAGATTTTTGTAATGAATGGGCTGCAGTAAAGATAATTAGAACCATAACACCCCAAGAGTTGGCCTGGTGTTAGGAGGCTATAATTGCCTCATTTGCAACCAGGGTTCAAACCTCCCTAGGGTGAGCTCATACATAGATTTCTATGAGGTTTCCCAGTGTGCATGATTTGTGGGATATTACGAGCTCACACTCAAAGTGTAGTGGCTGCAGATTTGCAGCAATAGGAGGAAAAAAAGATCATTAGAACCCTAACAATAATTAGAAGAAGATAAGGAGGAGTTGAAGAAAATTATGCATGTAGAAAGAATGGGCAAAATAACTTAACTAGTTTTCATATGCAGCAGTCTATAGCTTTAGCATGTATTTTCCCTGATCTTATTTTATCCAATAGATCTTTTTGTCACAGGCTGTTTGAACTTCCTAGGCAATTGAGGATACTTCCTAATAGAAAGACAAACCAGTGTGGGGACCAGATAAGACTCAAACTGCTAAGGAACATAAAGTTTCGAGTAATTCAGCACTAGTACACAGTGTCATTCCTCATTGGATACGAACTAATAATTCAAAAGAAAATAAATTATTATAAATTTTAGGTATAGGATTGCAAAAATATGTAACTAGGAATCTCTACGAGCGATGAGATCTAAACTGCATATATTCTAAAGCTTCTAACATCTTAAAAGTGACAGCATACACCTGTTATAGAAAATTAAGAAACTAAAAAAAAAAAAAACCATTATTATCTCATAAAATGGACATCTATTGATCTTCTTCCCACATGAACAAACTTTGGTGGTAAATCTTGCAATGGCTTATGGCCACTCCCATCTTCTAGAGTTGAATGACTAAGACATAACAATGGAAAGAGTTGAATGATGAATATTCTGTGAAATTTCAAAATCAATGAAAAAACATTCATAGCCCGATGATTGAGTAAATCATTATTTTTCTTGTTCTAGGAATGAACAAGCAAAATTTATGTACAAGACAAAACTAGTGGAAGAGTTTAAGGTTCAATTAACTTCATTTAATACAATTATAAGCTATTAATTTCCTTGGAAGTTTTAGATTTCCAGATAATAGCTAGACAATGTATACCATGTGAGAGATTGCCTGTCTTTGGCACCCTTACTCATGCATGATCCCCCCGTTTCTCAAATCCTATAATAAAGTTTAGAATGTGTGCCTCAAGAGACATACTACATGAAATGTGGTTCACAAATATGGAATGGTATCAATTATCAAAAGAACAAACATAAGGAGAGGTCAAATACAAAATAAAGATATAAACTGAATGCCTAATTATCTTAAAAGGGGAAAAAAAAGTGTACACACGATGCTCCAGTACTATGTTGGACAGTAATGATAGTTCTAGTTAAAATATTTGTCTTTTCTCACATATCACCCTCTAGCATCTGCGACGCAGCGTGTAGCGCGAGTGTGAAGAAAACACACCAAAATAAACTCTTGAAAGAGCAAACTTCAATGGCCGAAGCTTGGCTTTCAAGAAGACACAAAAACAAGACTGTTTTGCTAAGAAAACCCAAATAGGTTGCTGAAATTTGATTGATTAAAACTTGATTACAAACTCTAGATCCTAGGTATATTTATAGTGTTTGGCTAATCCAAATCCATCTAATATTTGAAAAACAAAATCCAACTAGAATTCTAATAGAAATAAATCCTAAATAAAAGTAAACTAGAATCCTAATAAAAATAAAACTCTAATCAAACATGAAATAGAATCCTAAATCAAGTAGAAATATGAAATAGAATCCTAAATCAAGTAGAAATATAAAATAGAATCCTAAATCAAGTAGAATTCTAAAACTTAAGAAGTATTAAAATAATATTATGGCACTACTATTTTGGTAATACTGTTCCGGTTTAGTTAGGTTGGCTTTGGGCCGAGTCTTGATTGGTGACCGCATCATTCACCTTCACTTAGGAAAAAATTCGATCTCGAATTTTGATCATGTTTAGACAAATCCACATCCGATAAGTACGAAGAGAGATTAGCCACTTTGAATGTTTAGAAATACCCATATGATTAGGCAAATCCACAAAATAATAATTGTCATTGGTCTTCTTTGGAATCTTGTAAGGACCATACTTTTTTGGCTTGAACTTGTTCTGCTTTCCTGCTGGAATTTGTTCCTTCTTCAAAAAGATCATAACTTCATCTCCAATCTCAAATACCTTGTGCTTTCTATGCTTGTCAACTGTCGCCTTATATTTCTTATTTGTGCAACTTTTGCTTGACATCTTCCTGAACCGATTGAACTTTTCTGCTAAGGGAACATGAGCAAAGACATTCCTCCCCTTCTTAGCCATATCAGCATTGGCATGGGTCCAATCATCGCCATGTTTGTTACCTTCTGCCTCCATTGCATTATTACTGTTAGATTGAGGACGTTGAACCTTCCATCTTGAGCACTTCTCTAATCTAGTAAATCTTATTGCCTTCGATTCAACCATGCCAGATCTTGAATAAACTGTAGAAGGATTTGCTACCATGACCTCCATCTCCTTTACAGTCGCAAGTCGATCAGAGGAAACACCACCATCCTTGGGTTGCGAAGCAATGCTTGAGCCATCAGGACTGGAAAATACCCCAGTATGAGTCAATAACCTTGGAGTTTCTGTCATGTTAGCAGCATAAATCAGACCTGAGTTTGCAAACGTTGAGGTTGCTGGGACAACATAATCTTTGAAATCAAGCTCCACTTTAGAAGCTTTGGTTTGATTCTTTTCCACTATGGGTAACAAAGTATAACGCACACCTTCTTTCTCAAACTGATATGTGTTCTTCCTACCCGAGTGCTTAGCATCCACATCAAATTGCCAAGGCCTCCCAAATAAAATATGGCAAGCATCCATATCAACAATATCACAATAGACTTCGTCGGAGTACTTACCAATAGAGAAAGGCACCCTGCAACGTTCATCCACATGTATGCTACTAACTTCTTTCATCCATCCAATCATGTAAGGGCTTGGATGTTTTTCAGGAGTTAACTGCATCTTTGCCACCACGTCTCTTCCTATGATGTTCTCTTGACTTCCACTATCAATAATTAACTCAAAGATTTTTCCTTTCACTGTACACCTCGTGCGAAAAAGTTTATGCCGTTGAGTAGTATCTTCATTCTTTTGAGATAGCATTAACTTCCTCACTACACAGGTATATTGCCCGTGTCCATAATCTTCTTCGTCATCCTTCCCATCAGGTTCGCAATATACTTCCTCTTCAGCAACATCTACCTCTTCCTTTTCTACAATGTTAACTGTTTTCCTCCTTGGACAATCACTAGATCGATGCCCAACCTCATTGCACTTGAAACATTTTAAAAGAATAGGCTTTGCATAAGGATTAGGGGATTTTGGAAGATTAGAAGTAGTACCTCAAATGTTTCCCCCCGTTGTAGCCTTATTAGGCTTGACTGTATGGGGTGGATTGGAGGGTTGCGCTCCTTGAACTGACTTGCCTTTATCAAAAGCTGGTTGTTTATTTTCATTCTCACTATACTGACGATAGTTGTCATTACGAGATCTCTCACTCAACATTAACTTAGCCTTTAAAGCTAAGTTCCTTGCTTCTTGCATACTCAGAACCATCTGAACCCCAATTTTATCACGAATAACATGCTTCAATCTATTCAAGTAACGAGCTGCTTGTTGATTGTCACTTTCTGACAATTGGTTTCTCTCCGCCAATCGCAGAAAGTCAGAGGTATATTCATTCACACTCTTCATTCCCTGTGCACATCTTTGATAAGCTTCAAACATATATTGTTCATAGTCAAGGGGCAAAAACCTACCTCTTAACAGCTGTTTCATTCATCTCCATGTCTGAACCGGCTGTCAGCCTTCCCTCAATCTCGTTTCTCTTAATCGTTCCCACCAAACAGATGCACCGCCCTTTAACCTGTAAGCTACTAACTTTACTTGTCGTTCATCTAGGATCTCCATGTATTCGAAAAAACGGTCAACCTTAGCGATCCAATCCAGGAACCCCTCAATATCAAGATCTCCACTAAAGGTAGGAATATCAACTTTTAGTTTATACTCATCGTTGCCCCAGTGGTTGTGCTGATGCGCATTCCTCCTAACCCCTCTACCACCAAGGTTAGCTATTGCTCGACCAAAATCATCCTCTTCATTGCTATCTTCAATCACTGGTCTTTTAGGGTTAACAAGGACATGATTAATGGGTGGTCTTCCCGCTCCGGCTTGATTCACCCCATTATTCAGGTTCCTATCATCATCAACTCGTAGTAAGGTGCCCAATTGGTTGCTATGTTGCTCTAATCGCTGCTGGATAGTACGAGTTACTTCCCGTTGTTCTTCGATTGCTCTCCAAACTGCGGACAACCCCTGATCACCGTCACGAGGCTGGTTGCTACCGTTACCTTCAAGATTGGCCATCTGATTGGTTGATTAACCGCTTTGATACCACCTGATGCAACGTGTTGCGCGAGTGTGAAGAAAACACACCAAAATAAACCCTTGAAAGAGCAAACTTCAATGGCTGAAGCTTGACTTTCAAGAAGACGCAAAAACAAGACTGTTTTGCTAAGAAAACCCAAATAGGTTGCTGAAATTTGATTGATTAAAACTTGATTACAAACTCTAGATCCTAGGTATATTTATAGTGTTCGGCTAATCCAAATCCATCTAATATTTGGAAAACAAAATCCAACTAGAATTCTAATAGAAATAAATCCTAAATAAAAGTCAACTAGAATCCTAATAAAAATAAAACTCTAATCAAATATGAAGTAGAATCCTAAATCAAGTAGAAACATGAAATAGAATCCTAAATCAAGTAGAAATATAAAATAGAATCCTAAATCAAGTAGAATTCTAAAACTTAAGAAGTATTAAAATAACATTATGGCACTACTATTTTGGTGATACTGTTCCGGTTTAGTTGGGTTGGCCTTAAGCCAAGTCTTGATTGGTGACCGCATCAATCTGGAAAGATAAACCAAGAAACTAAATGAGTATATAGGTGAAGCTATTTGAGGTTAAGCAGCCCCATAATTAGAGTGTTTACATAATGTTAGGCCTATGGGCCAAACAATGTAGATTAAGACTTACACATGTACTATTAGTTATATTATTGCATGCACTGGATTGCAGAGCTCGCTGTTGGTAATATCGTGAGGCGCATTTTACACATCATCAGAGAAGAGGATCTTTCTCTCACTACGGCTGCCATTGGTGGGTTGAGTTTGCCTGCTGCAAGTGATGATGATGATGATGTTGATCGAGATGATCATCCAGTTTTGTCGGCTGCAGCTGTTGCTGCTGCTGCTAGAAGCACTCTAAGGCCACCATCCTTGCAGACACTTCTTGAAGACGTCCCTCATTCAGCAGCTATTCCTCATACTTCTTCTGGGGGTGATTCTGAAGGAAAAAGCAAATGTAAGTTCTTTATTCTTCTATCTTCTGGAGAATTCTTATATCATTCATCTGGGGTATGAAGACTTGAAGAGTGTAACAAATAGAACTGATCATTAATGTTATCATTCATGTGAATGTGCCTAACAATCCTTGAACATATTTCATTGGCTAATCTTGATCGGGTTGTTTATAATAGTGTCAAAGGAGGGAGAGTGTGTTTGTGAAAAATTAAATTGAGCTGTCTGTGAATTGATAGTGAAGGTTATATGCCTTACAGCTGCTGATAAAAGTTCGAGGAGCCGAAAGCTAAAGCATAATGTTATTGAGGCAGTTAATGAGCTTATTCAAGATATTGGCACTTGCCATGAGCAGATTGCTGAGCAAGCTGTGGAGCATATACATCACAAGTACCTCTCTTACAAACCTTGAATACATATTGTTTTATCTCTTCAAGTTGCCTGTTCGAATTTAATTGCATATACATAATGTTCTATGATAACATGTACTGTCAATATGATTTACGTAATTATATTTAATTTTTTGTGCAATTTTTCCGTATTATGGTCTTATGTTGTTTTGGTTTAGAAGTTATTGATTGTTACCTGCATTTTAAATGTCTATATCTGTTTGATATGCCATTTCAAACAAACACATTGATTTAACATTTTCTATCAAATTCACTTTGATGGTCATTTATGTCAAGTTAATTGATTAGTTTTTTTTTTCTTTTTTCTTTTTAACTTAATCCTCTTTTCCTCTGCTATATAGTCCTTTGATTTGAGTTATGAAGAGAGGTGTGAAATTTACAACAACAACAACAACATATCCAGCCTTTATCCCACTATGTGGGGTCAGCTACATGAATTCTAGACTTCCATGTATTTTTGTCTTTTGTCATATCCTCATTTAGATCCATATATTTCATATCAAATTTTAATGTCTCTCCCAAAGTCTTCTTGGGTCTACCTCTACCTCTTTTTGTGACTAATTGTTCCATTTCATCAACTCTCCTCACAGGAGCATCTCTTAGTCTCCTTCTCACATGACCAAACCATCTTAATCTAGTCTCTCTCATCTTCTCCTCGATTGGCACTACTCTTACTTTATTACGAATAACTTCATTTCTAATTTTATCATTTCTTGTATGTCCGTACATCCATCTTAACATCCTCATCTCCGCTACACTCGTCTTTTGCTCATGCTGGTATTTGACTGCCCAACATTCTGAGCCATACAGCAAGACTGGTCTTATAGCTGTCCTATAAAATTTTCCTTTCAATTTTAATGGGATTTTACCATCACATAACACCCCCGATACATTTCTCCATTTTAGCCAACCTGCCTTAATTCTATGTGCAATATCCTCGTGGATTTCTCCATCTTTTTGAATCACTGATCCCAAATATCGAAAATGGTCTTTTCTTTGTAAGATAGAGGTGTGAAATTTAAGGGTGGAAAATGCATCACTCCGAGGGCCTGTGTTAGGATGCCGTAAATGAATATACTTGTGAAGTCTTGCCATATATATGAATATATTCATGAACTGGTGAATTCCTTTAGTTTTGACACACATTAGAAAGTCGAAGTTGGTTTGCCATCTTTTGAATAAGTGCCCTTTCGTTGAAGTGGTATCCTTTCTTTGAATAAGATGGTCTAGGTAGGTGCTTTCTGCATTTTCTAAGTTTTTTTAAAAAAAAGTCCTTGTGGAAACAATGTGGATTAAATGAAATGGTTATCAATTAGATATACTTGTGTATAGATCTGTTTTTCATTTGGTAGGGTTCTCTGGTGTCAGTTGTGCATGATGTTAGGGGAAAAATGGATATCAATTTGATATAGTAAATTGCTTAACAATATTTATGGTGCAGATAAGTAAAGGACAGACATCACTGGGACTGTTTTATTTTCTTGTCTTTTGGAATTTGTCATGGGTTAACTTAAAATCTATGCTTGAGCAAGCTTTTGTAACGAATATGCTAGTTAGTGACAGCAAATTAACTTTGAGAAATGCTTCAGAATATAAATGCAAGCAAAACTAGAGTTCAACACAAGGAGCCTGAGTTTAGCAAAATTAGTAGCATTCTTTAAGCTAAATGAAGCTTAATGGCCTAAGGAAACCGTGAGTGCTTATTTTGATGTATTGTCCCTTGATTATATGCATACATATCTATATATAATGAGGGGTGGAGGATGATATTGTTCATTGAATCAGAAAAGGATGGAATGAGGATGAAGTTTTATGTGGTATGTATGACATTGACATCTTTTCAAGCTGAAGGAAGAATAGCTGCAAGGTCAGGTGTGCTTTGTAGTATTAAAATGTAACATTAGGAAACATTGTAAATATGCCAGTAAGTAGAATAAGGATACTCTGATTATGAATGAAATAAAATAAAGATAGAAGAAGAAAATGAGCAGTTTTTGGTAGTTGGAAGTGGCGTTAGTCAACTTAGTACAGGAATAAATCTTTTGTAATGGTTTGCTATAGGCCACCATCCCAGTAAACTAATTTGATAACGTGCTTTTGTTTAAGATGGAGGAGCGAAAAAGACATCAAGAAGGCCAAAAGGAACGTCAAAGGTGGACCTAAGAAAGGACACCATTTTTTTAGAGTTAATAAAGGGTACAAGCTGTTAAAGAGCTGATGAGCGTGATGATCCATGTTGCCAGGTCCCAAGAGTTGATTGATGTTATACTGTCTAATTCTATCTTCTCTTTTCATTTTTTCCCTTTTCCTTGGTTATTGAGAGGAGACACCCATTTGGATCCTGAGAGGGGTCTGGAATTCATCATGGTATGAGATCCTGATGGCTTTATCTCCAAAATTATTTTCCTTTCTTGAGGTTTCCTAAGATGAATTCTATTTGCTTGGGGGCAATCCTGTCACCTTCTTTTGAAGTGGAGGATTCACATTCATGCCATTTCTTCCAGTTTGCTGGAAGCTTTGACTATCTAATGGTAGCCAGTTTACTTGCTGCTTTGCATGCCAAAACAAGAGCCAGAATCTGGTTTTGTATTGTAAGTAAACTGTCTCTTCTGCTATTACTTCATCTGTCATCATCATTATTATCATCACAAGTTTTGATCCCGCTACGTGTGGTCAGCTACATGGATTTTAGCTCTCCATTCATCTACCCATGGCCATATATTCTGTAAGGGTATTATATCCCATGTCATGCCTAAGGGTTTTCCATAAAGTTTTCTTAGGTCTTCCTCTACTCCTTACTTTATCTGTATCCTTATTTGATATTTCCTTAATTTCCACTTCCTTTTGTTCTCTGGCTTTTTGGTCAGAGCTTTATCCCTTTTTTGCTAATTGATCATGCTTCTCAGAGACAGAAGATAATGCGTCAGTAGATTTGGAGTTCTTGAAATTTTTGACTTTTTCAAGGGATTGATGCAGCAACTGAAATATGTACTGGTTACCATTATTTTCTTCTAGAAGAATCCACTGTTTGAATCAACTGGAAAAGCTGCTACTTAAAAATGCTTGCTGTCAGTTAAACATTCTAATTGTGTTAGGGATTGTAATTGGTAGTTGGTGTTCTAGGTGTTTGTTCTCTGATGAGCATTGTGGAGTATATGATAAATGTCTTAAGCCTTGCTGTGTGCTTATTGGATATAATTCCTTAACATGATCCGAGGATGGTCACAGCTTTCAAAGTTTCCATCTAAGGTTCAGAAGGATGTTACTATCTCCAGTTCATTTGGATTTTTTTAGTAGCATCCTGCTGAGAAAGAAATTATATCTACTAGCATGGCATACTGGACTGACATACAGCGTTTCTCCTTTTACCTTCCCTCGCATCCTGGATCTTCCTCTGCATTTTAATCCATGTCATCCTAAGAAAGGATTGAACATTTTAATTTTTATTTTGATTCTATTTTACTATAAAGTGTCATTTTCTTTTCAGCGAAGTAATTTTGACATTAGGCAATTCAACAACAGTAAGCGAGTTTCTTTGTGCTGCAAATGAGAAAAAAAGGTCATTTCGGGTATTTGTTGCTGAAGGTGCTCCAAGGTTTGTATGAGCTGTAAGCTCTTATTTGCTAGAAGGGATTGTTTGTAGCATCTTTAATTTTCAAAATTTTCTTCTAAGATCTTTCATAATTCATTTATGGTGATTTGGTGCTTCAATTAGATATCAGGGCCATGTTCTTGCAAAAGAATTGGCTTCAAGAGGATTGCAGACTACAGTAATTATGGACTCTGCTGTTTTTGCCTTGATTTCCCGAGTAAACATGGTATGCAACAACCTAGGGTTTTATACCTTCCCTTCTGGTCTGCATTTCCTTGACATCTTTTAACTTCATTTTGTCAATCAAAGGTTATTGTTGGAGCTCATGCTGTCATGGCCAATGGTGGGGTTGTAGCACCTGTTGGGTTAAATATGGTTGCATTGGCAGCCAAAAGGCATGCCGTCCCTTTTGTCGTGCTTGCTGGCATTCACAAGGTACTTTGTATTTACAAAAGCCTCATTGGCACATTGCTTCACAAGATCAAAGAAACCTGCTTTGTTTGGCTGCTAACTATTACAAATTAGTTCTGAAAATCTTCATTTCTTTTAGCCCTAAAGTGAAACTAACATTTCATGTGATGGAGAAGACTGTCAATTAATGAAATTTAACTATACAAGCTTGATCAATATTATTTCTATTATAACAGAAGCCAGTGTTACCTTTATGAATTGAAGTTCTGATTCTTCCGTTCTGGAAGTATTTCCAGCCATAACCCATCACCCCTTTCCCTTGGACTTTGGCATTAAGGCCTGAGACTCCACCATGAATAGGAGTCGTCAAGCTACTAGGAGGAGGCATTAACCTTAAACCCTAAATCTCCCTTCCAAGCTCCAGCAGCCAATAAGGCCTAGCTCTCTTCCTTCCTAGCTCCAATAGGTATGTGTGCTTGATGCTTACCTGCAATTCTCAACTCACCACTACAATCCTTGAAGTCATGGTGGGCATGTCTTTGATGGAATGGATTTCAGCCAAACCCTTCCGTGGATATGCCAGTTGGTAGAGCTTCTCCTGGCCTTAAAAATCTCTTAAATAGGATGTTAGATGATATGTTTGTGGCTTTCTTTTGGCCTTGTTGGGATTTTGTTAAAGGAGTTGCTATTGGGAGTGATAGTGAATATTATTTGGTGTTGGAGGTCAGGGTGTTTGAGAAATGACCAAGTGCCACCTCTTTTCCTAGCAAAGGATGGACAGAAGACATCAAAGCTTGCGAACCTTTTAGTCTTATGGTGTTGTATATAATTTGTTTGCAAGGTGTTGGCCTGCCGGTTGAAGGAAATGCTACTAAACTGGTTCTTGAATCCTTGAATGACTTAATAGATATAGAAAGATTGTGATGCAGTTTCAGAAAATGAAAGCCTGTTTTTGAGATTTAGGAGCAGGAAGCGGATGTTGACTTATGAGTTATTTTGGGAAGGCTAATATGAGTGTCATAATGGTTCTTTCATTTGGCTTTTCATGTTGGAAAGTTTTCTGGTTGGTTGCTTGATGGGATTAAGGTTGATGGTTCTTCTTAATCATTGCTTGTTTCATTTCTTGTTCCAGCAAATGTAGTTGCTTATTAATTTTGGTAGGTGCTAGACCTACATTCTTAAAAGTTTTTTTTTTAAATTTTTTTTTGGAGCTATATGTCACTAAATTGCCTTATTATTGTTCTGATTTAAACGTTCATTCTTAATGTTGTGTGGCTTACATGACAGTTGTGCCCCTTGTATCCTCACAACCCAGAGGTCTTACTCAATGAGCTAAAGTCACCTTCTGATCTTCTGGACTTCGGAGAGTTCTCAGATTGCATGGATTTTGGAAGTTCTACTGGTTCCCCTCTTCTTCATGTCATCAATCCTGCATTTGATTATGTACCGCCAAAGCTTGTTAGTTTATTCATTACAGACACGTAAGTTCACCATTTTATTATCATTTCCTAGGACTTCAAGGATTCATAGCACCCACTTGCTTACAGCTTGTGTTCTAATTTATTTGTTTTTCTTGTTTCCACGTCCAAAACGAGGAAAACCTTGGAGACATCATCTTTTTTATATAATTTTCATTCTTGTATGAGAAACTACTTTTGGAACCAGTGAAAGCAAAACTTTGATACTTGTTTTTTGGCAATTTCAGAAAGCAGTTTATCTCAAACTAATTTACTGAATACATTCTTCAGAGTTAATACATGGAAGTCTAGAACTCATGTAGCCAACCTCACACAGTGGGATAAAGGTTGGATATGTTGTTATTGTTGTTTATTCTTCAGAATTAATCTGGTTTCAGAACTAGAAACAATTTTTGAAACTGTAACCAAATGGACTGGTAAAAATTTTAAAATTTGACCTATTATATTCATTTTAATTTGTGGAATCTTGCTATGCTATTGTCATAAATCCATGTTTTGTAGGTACATGAAAAAAGCAGAAAACACATGAATTTATTTAAAAAGCTTTGTTTGGTGAAACTTTAACTCCACACAACTGTTTCCACTTTTATTATGTTAGGTTTGAAGTAGCTTTTCAAACTTTGTAGCTTTGTTCAATCCCACAGAACTGAAGAGCCAGTATATGAACCCTTATATTTGCTGATGCCTCACCTTTTTATTTTATATATTCACTTTTAACTGCTTATGCAATGCTTTGCTGGAAATTTTTACTGACGGTTTGTTTACTTTATAGAGGTGGGCATAATCCATCATACATTTATCGTCTCATTGCGGATTATTATTCTGCCGATGATTTGGTATTGCAACGGAGACTTGATTCTTGAAATTGACTTAAGACTTTGGACCATATACTTGGTAAGTCATTCATATTGTTTAATTTATTTGACATCCATGAATCGCATTGTTTGCATTAGCTTCAGAATATTACTTAACAAGTAATGAGTGGGGCTGTCTGGTATGGCTCAGACTAGAGTAAGAAACACGTGCCCAGACCGCATAGGCACGACCTACGGTTATTGAGTTGTGAAGTTCACGGGAATATCAGGTTTACCCACAGGCATGGGGCAGGGCGGGGCTCGCTTGCCTTCTCATCCTCTTAAAATTCCAATCTCCTCCTCCTTACCCCACCTTGACAAACCCCTTGAAGAAAAGGAATTTTTTTTTTGATGATTATTTTTACTTTAACTTGACTAGTATATTTATAATGCTGTAAGCTTTAGTCTTTACCTAAAATTCAGGGGAATTAAGTTTGGAAAACGAATTCTTGCAGAATATTACTTTCATTCTGCCGTTGTTTCCAGTACTAAATTTCCATTCAACATATTATGATGATGGATTTTAATTTAAGTCAGCTCAAGTAAGAATAATAAAAATTTATTGAAACATTTTCAAAACGAAATCAATCCTTGGTACAAATACGCCTGAGACATGCAAGTGTACGCCTTTCATTCTTCGTCTAAATGTTAGTTCTTCTTCCCATTGGTGCAAATAAACTATGGGTTGCTGGAGGTGGATACCCATTGTTGGCTCTGCAAGATGAAGGGTGCTGGTTTGCCACATGGGACATGACATCTAATCGAATAATTAGCTGGGGTCAACCAGTTCAGTCGGGGAACGGGCAGGTCCATGGTCTTCTAATTATAATGGCCTACTCAAACACCAATCCTTGTATTGCATGCGTTCAATTATAAAGGCGGTTCATTTTTAACTGTTGTAAAATTTTAAAATGTTTTGAGCCATACGAACCCAATTTTTGATAGTGAAAATTGCAGCTTTGTTCTAAAAAATTCTTATCGGTATCAAGGATAGGTTTTCTTTGGCAATGATTAGTGATCATCTTGTGGTTGCCCAATTCTCAGGTAGGCCGCGAATCTGCTGCATAATAAACAGGGGGTGTACTCGTGCTGTTTGAACGAGTTGGGTCTCGAGGAAAATGCATTTATGAGGTAATTAAGCACGTGGAGAAGAAAAAGATAGAGAAGGGGGAATGGCGGAGTTTTTAATCTCTCTTTTCATTCATTTTTGTTTGAATGAGATGCGAAAGGTGTAACGAGAGGGAATAGCGTATCATCTGGTCCAAATTAGATATTACCCTAGCAAAGTCAAATTAGTGAGTGAAAACAGGAAGTGGTTGTTTCTTTTTTTATATTTTATTCCCTGGCAACTTAGTTTTGAGAATTTTTTGTGGATTTGTGGTGTCTCACTTCAAATATGGCTCTTGCTGGGTATATTTTGTGGATGCGCATGGGGAAAGGCCTTGAAACAGCTGTGAACTGAATCTATTTCAGGTCATGATTTTATTCTTAGTTTGGAGTATGTCTTGCATCAAACCTTATATATCATAGTGTAAATTATTATGAGTCTTAAAATCAAAATGCGGATGAATGGCAAAAAGAAAACACCCCACTCATACTCATGAAATTACAAGACTGCCCCTTTCTGCTACGGTTAATGAAGACAAAACGGATTTTCATGGAATTCCCCAATATTGATTATTTTAAGATTAATGCAAGATCGTTCGACAGTATATTTGAAACTTGTCAGGGACATTATTGACATGGGCAAAAACTGTATGTTAGGATTCACACCTGGGTAACGCTAGCACCAAAGTTGTTAAGAGTTATTATTGATGCTATGAGTAGCTAGCTACAAGACTTCACCATATTTGCTTCTGCCTTACTAAATTTCTAGGAAAAGAGGGAAGCAAATGGCAGCTCTCCTTTCTCTCAAAACTTTCCACGTCAATTAATAAGCCCTCCGACGTGAATGTTCTTGTTCTTGCAAGCCAAGCCAAGCCAAGCCAAGCCAAACAAAGTACCTGGCAGGGCTTCTAATTCACAATTGATTATTGTGAAAGGTGGTTGGTTCATAAAAGTTCCCCACCTTCAAATTGAGAGTCGCCCAAATGGTGTAAACTAATAAATGATTCAGAAAAAGTAGATTAACCATTAAATCATGGCATAGTGAACCCCATAATTTACACCAAATCCATACAGTAAACGTTTATCCTAGAGATAAAAACAGCCAACACGACAGCATACCATCCACACAGAAACAATGCAACAATGAAGCATAGCTGATTGGTCATTCAGAAAAGCTCTGCATCTGTTCTACATCAAACCAGAAAAAGACCGAAGTTCGAGCATAAATGACTCGAACCCGCTGCAGCGAGAGGGTTCCACTGGTTAAAACGGCTTTCGCGCCTCCTTCGATACGAGTTCGAGAAACCGAGACACCATCACCGCGACCCTTAACTAGTGACCGGAATACCTCAGAACTATTAGCTGTGCTCATTATTGGATAGGAAAGGTGGTCTAAGGGATTGGATTCGCATTGGAGAATACAGCCATCGATAATCAGCCTCCCACTCCTATGAAGCAAGCAACAGCCCAGCTCCGCCTTCACCGTCAGGTTTGCCAATTTACAGGTAGACAAGAACTCCAATGCACTGCTCAAACACAGGAAATAATGTATAAAACATTTCTTATGTGTTGGGAAAAACAATGGCAGCAGTGATGTTTCTCCAGTTGTCATGTACCACAACCAGCTTTATTCGAAAGGGCTAACTTAAAGCTAATTTTTGAAATTTTCAAATTTCTAAGTGTACTAATAATGTGAGGTTGGGTCATAGCATAATCCCGTCCTTTCAAGTTGGTGGTGTTACAAGTCGACTCTAAAACGATTGGACGACAATCACATGTTTGCCTGAGGGCAGTACTTATCCCATTTGGTATAAATTCTGGGAATGTAGGTGCCAAAGCAAGTTTTCGTTTATAAACCTTAAAAACTAAAAGAGCCGCCAAACTATTATATCCTCAACCAAATCTTATTCAGATTGGAAATGTTAAATCATAAAATCCAATGTGTAAACTAAAAACAGTAAGAGAACTGATAGAGATTGTCACGGTGCCAAGAGATCAAGCATGCTCATGCTTTTTGCTCACCAGTAATGACTTTCACAAGGGTAACTGAAACCCACCAGTTTGAAACCTGCTTCTAAGATATTTTACATGATGAATTTACAATAAGCATAGTCAAGAAAGGAATAACATGAAGAATTTTCTAACCTGTCTGAACCTCTGGTACAGATAAGTATTGTATCATCTGCAAGCTCACCTCCACCAATCTGAACAGAAGTTGAGGTAAAAAGTGCAAACCGTAATATCTTGCGTTCAAAATTTATTTCTCTTTCATTTTTAGTTAAATTATTGGAGCAAGTATGCCTACCAAGTTAATCAAGAAATATGCATAAAGAATTTTGGCACTCATGTGAAACAGAAGAAGCCCAAAAGGAAGCTTAAAGTAACATAGTCTCTGTTCACGTCAGAAGGCACTTTGCACTTCATGCACATGGAGGATCTCCATCCAAGTTTCATGTGTATGCGTTAGCATGTGTGGCTTGCTAAACATTGGTAGGAAGAATTAACAGCATTCAAGTAGCTCTTTTACAGGCACTATTTTGCAAATGAATGCATAATAAGAATGAAGCCCTGTTATGTTACATATTCTAAATGTGGTAATCTATCCTATAAATGATACTAATAGGATATATGGTGGTAATTCTTTTTTGACAATGAGACACAATAAACCAATACAATGTGCTAATAGTTCCCTTTTTTTGTTTTTTTTGCAATTAATCATGTAAAAGGAACACATGGCTATGCTGGTGGCCAGTTTTGTTTTTTGGAAACAAAAAATTGTCCTCTGAAAACTAGGGATGGCAGATTAGACCAACAAAATAGGCCTGATCCCCAATCTAATAGGAAGGATTTAGGATCTACATTATATATAATCTCAAGCTTGTTTCAGCTTGTTTCAGTCATATATAATATTCTCATATGACTCTACTATACAATAATAATGCAAATTTTTCCTTTATTACGCGGGAAACATTTGAGTTTTGCTTCTCTAATTTTTTGTAGAAAATTCATGTTCATTTAATTACATAGCTGAAAAAGATTTTTTTCGCCTTTTTTTTTTAACACTTAAGTCCTAAATAATTTAAATAATCCTAAATCCACAATCCAATCCTGCTTAACTTGGGCCAGGGAAAGGTTGGCTGCAGGGTATGGGATGGGGGAAGGGGTGTTCAAACTTTCACAACCATATGATCTGGATATTGGAAGAGTTTTTCCAATTATGGTAGGGGTAGGGTATAGCTAAAGTTATCCCAGATCTGACCTTGTTCACATCCCTAAACATAAGTATATTCTTTCTTTGTAATAATTAGTTGTTTTTAATTACCTCAGTATGAACAAAGAAAACTCCAGTGGTTGGGTAGCTAAAATGGTGGGAAACCTCCTGGTGAAAAAATGAATAGTGTACTTTTCAAAATTTAGATATTTACTTAGATGAATTCAAAGTAAGTCTACTGATTGATTAAGTTGAAACCATGTTAACATCTGACATGATAAATTGTGTTCACGAACAAAGTTAAATGACTTTATATGTTTTAGCTTTACCACGACTTGACCTAAAAATAATACTTACTGAATGTTAGTGCTCTCATTAAAATAAGTCTGCATATAAATGTAAGCTTCTTCATAATTACTGCCAAAATTTGGCTGTACATTGAGACAACCTTGATTAGATAAGCAACATGGTTATAAATATAGCCCAAGTTAAATATATAATCTTGCACAATCGTGCTAATTCATAGGGAAAAGCCTCAGGCATACCAGACAAAGGGGCTTCTTAATCTGAATATTAGATGCCAGATGAGTCCCACCCGCTGCAATCAGAATGGTGTCACCAGGCCTACATGCACAAAATCTTTTTGACATTTACATACTTTGCGACCTCAAATTCAATAAAAACATATTCAACAGTGCTAGCCTTGCAGTAGAGACGGCTGTTTCTATGTTGGGGAAAACTCCAGGCTGAGATAAATCTTTGGCAGACCGATCTACTCTCAGCCAAAGACGAGGATGACATGCCAGGAAATGCCATCTGTGGCAAACGAGGGCGGTGTTATACCGATCTGCAAACTCAATAACAATTCATGAAAGAGACCACATGAAATTGTATAATTCTAGCCTTTGTTTTAATATACAAAATTAGACCACATGGTATTCAGAGAAACAAGCTTCTTAGACCAGGTTAGTAGCAATATAACATAATAGGGGGGAAAAAACCAAATCATCATCACAAGCCTTAATCGTACTAGGTCAGGTAGGCAAAATGAATTCTAGATCCCCAATCTGTGTCCAGAGATCATGTTAAAGAACTGATAATTTTTATGTTAGCCATCAGATACCTAATGTAACGCTCCTCTTTTATCAAGAAAAATCAAAGCATTTCAAGTATCATAGATGATCTGTAACATCACAAGGTAAAACAACAAAAAAGCCCTTTTCCAAGACTCCAATAGTATGCTTGGATTCCCTCCAATATGATATTGTCACTGTACCATAGTAGGTCTTACCAACCATCTGAATGATCCTACCAAGTCACAAAGCACAGTGTTGGTTCATGCTCAATTAAATACCAATGTATGCAATGCCTGTGCATACTATTTTAAAGGAGCCTTTTGGAAAACATGAATGTTTATCACAGAGGGTAAAACTCCAGCAGTATGGATGGCAACCCGCATGGTTGACCTACAAACTACAACTCAAAGATTACAGGTTTGAAAAAAATCCAATCATCCATATTAACACGAAGCACCTGGGCCCTTGTATCTGGTTCTATTATGTGTCTGATAGAGGACAAGTTTGGGAATCACTCTAGTGGTGGGCCTAACTATTATGTGGGGAAACAGAAAAATAGGATGTTGTGACAGTTCCTAATTGGTTTACATTGATGAAAGGTCAACAAAAGTAGAGGCTTAGACAGAAGCTTGAATGCAACAAAGAGGTAACTTTTTGTGGATGTATTTAGGCAAGAATGGAGGCTTTTTAAGGCTGTGAACAAATAACGACAGGCTTGCAAAGTATTGAAGCTTCTAACTAGGGTGGTGCATGGATAGAACAAGGGCTATATTGGATCAGGTCTTGTTATCGCTTTAAATACTTCAAGCAATGTACAAGACAATTTCGAGAAGTTTCATAAACCAGGGCTCTAGAATGTACTTCGAGAATACATGCAAGTCTAGATATTGAGAAAATGTGGTCTTTATGCTTAGTAAGAGACAAATTGGAGAAATGGGGTCTTCAAAGTACTAAAATCAAAGGCCCAGAATAAGAAGCTGAGAAAGAATTTTGAAGTGGAGAAACATGTATAGCCTTGCAACGAGAAAGTAACAAAAAATAGGGTTCTTGAGCTAATAAACAGAAGTATGCTCACAAAAAATTTCTATTCATCCGCAGATTGATGCTACCATTACAATTGGGTCTTCACCACATGTAGACGGCACCGTGCAAATATAAGTGTAAAGTAAACGACAAAAACCAGGGTTTTGGAATGTACTTGAAGAATACACGAAAGTAGAAGTATTCGGAAAATCTGATTAACAGACAAATCGAAGAACTGGGTTCTTCAATCAATTGAAAAAAAAAAAAACAAAGGCCCAGAATAGAGATGATAGAGAAATTGAAGTAGAAAGGAGAAAGAGTATGTGGCAGGATACCTGGAATCGGGGCTAGGAAGCTGAAGATGTGCATGAGACAGCCATCGTCCAGATTGTTTATATGTGGCGAAGACGCCGTCAACGACTGTTTCGTGAATCGCTTCGACTTTCGCTCCTCCTCCATTCCCATTTCAATTCCGATTCCCTCAATGCCAGTTCAGCTTTGGGGATTTTGCCCGGCCCACCCCCTCCGTTTCCACCTCTGCTGCTCTCTTATCAGTTCTTGATTTTTCACCCTTGTCCGATTGATGTCACCTGAGAGGCACATCTGCCAGGCCCGACTTGTGACCCGACCCGACGATAAATTTTTTTTTAGAGTCATGTTACATGTACATCATTTTTGTATATCTTGGGCTACACAAGATGTATCAATGACAAAAATATCCTGCGCCTCTCCATGCGCCTCACGCGCCTCTATGCGCTTCAGAGGGATATTTTTGTCATTGATACACTTTTGTGTAACTCAAAGTGTACACAAAGGTGTACCAATAGCATTTTTCTTTTTTTTATCCGTCATCGTGAAAATAAAGTAATTTCTTAACCAAAAATTATTTTTTTAATCATATTAATTAATGTAGAATTATTGTTTTTAACATGAGCTTTATTGTTAACAGTGAGTTGTAAACGGAGGAGAGTTAGCATGGGATTTTCATTTATAACGTCATGTCATGTCATAAAAGTTTTAATTTTTAAAATTTATTTTCATTAAAAACATATGAATATAACTTTTAATTAAAGACACACGACGTGACATAAGTATAATTTTATTTTTAAATGATTTCTCACAAAAAAATATTTTTTTTTATAATTCATGGTTCATCCTTAACTTATATTAATATATAATAAATAATAGTATAATTTAATTTAAATATATTATTATATTAAATAATAGATAATGTGATACCCTCTCTATATTAATTATTTCTCATAATTTGTCAATTTTTTTGTGTGCCTAACAAATGCAAGAAAACACATTTAACATTTTCTATCAATTTTGAAATAAAAATTTATTTGTTTACTTCTTAAATTTCCTCTCAAATTTAACATTTCCGAAAGAAAAAAGGAATATACAATGATTACATAGGAACCATTTTTGGGGACATTTGCATAGTGTTTGGTAAATATGCTTTTGAAATCATTAGAAGATCAAAACTTTGCTCTTGTCAACACTTCTAAAAAAAAAAATCCTTTTGATCCAAATCAAACATCATAAATTCATAAAATTTGATATGATCATAAATAAATAAAAACTCTTAGATATTGAAATGACTTTCATGCAAAGAAGACAAAATCTCAATCCGTCTTAAAATCCGGAACCTGCTGTCAACCACAGCATACTAACACTTGAACTAAGAAATGACTCTCTTCACTGCAAATAGAGCATAGTCACACAAACACCAACAGTCAAACAGATGATAGAACACAATTAAACACAATTCGACCCAGATCAGTTTTCCAAACGGTAACACACAGTTAATACT
The DNA here is from genome assembly GCF_014633365.1 of Diospyros lotus. NCBI lineage: Eukaryota > Viridiplantae > Streptophyta > Magnoliopsida > Ericales > Ebenaceae > Diospyros > Diospyros lotus. The sequence goes on along the minus strand of NC_068338.1, from coordinate 38,649,712 downwards.
GGCACGGACAGGATTATTACCACAAAGCCATGCTTAAGAAGGATCACCCTTCCCGGGAAGCATGGCAAACAGACAATTAACAGGGTTGGGATAATGGTCATGTTCTTCCAGAAGAAAACAGGAAAGGGCATATCATGCACACACACAACCCTCTTGCATATGCATAAGTGAAGTCTTGTTTGCTCAGATGTTGTACGATTATTAATAGGGCATTATGAAAGTGGCTGGATCGATTGATGAAGCTCCAATCAGCCGACAATATAATAGGAAACCTCACCGGCCATCATCGTGATGCACTCGATGAAGATTCAGTTTGCTGAAAATGAAAGATTAACTTCATTACCAGTGAATCTGTGTGCTCATGTATCGAAATGCACGGAAGAAGAAGAAAAAAGGAGAGATTACCATTGTATAACTTAATTTTGATGCTTGCCACGCTTCAATTAACCCCTGTACCTCTATCATCTGCTGCTGCTACTGCTTCAGCGTTTGAAGCATTCTCAGAAGTATCCATGCAGGGATTGTTTTTAGAGCAATCTCCTTCGGCATGTAGGCCAGGAATAGGATCTCTTGAAGCACAGATTGACATATCCTGTTTACTTATGTAATTGTCAGGCAAGGTCCCTCTAGGTGAATTCAATGAACCAGCAGTCTTTCTTTCACACGGGAACTTAGCTGATGCTGGTGATTCAGGGGTGTCGGGATGTTTTGTGGATAATTTAATAGATCTGTGGAAAAGCAGATGAGCCACGGTTCGGTCAATGGGATTGGTTGCTGTCTCCACATTGGACAGTTGAGTCAACCTGTAAATAATACAACCGAAATCTCAGTTTTTTTAACTCTATCATAATGAGCAAAAGCTTTTTGTCACAAGAACCAACAAAAACTCCAGTAGAAAACTAAGCTCTCAGTGTTTGTGTACCTATCAAACCGTGCCAAAACATTTTCAAATATCTTCCAAATAATGGTTGTTTCAATGCTCATTAGAAATATCCATTATCCAAAATAACTGTCTTTTTTACAAAGTCAAAAAGCATATATGAAACCTTAAAAAAGTAATTAACTTGTTTAAGAGAACAGATTAAGGGTCCAGCAGTACCTGCATGGAGTCCCTTAACCTTTTTAATTTTCTTTTCCCTAAGCGAGTTTTTTGTCCTTTTCTTTGTTATTAGGTATCCTTATTTTCATAAATATAATGGTTATTTTTTCTATTCTCTATTTTATTGTTGCTTGAATCTAGCACTTTCTGTGAACTTCATTCTTCAACAAACTGTTAAATTTTACATTTATTAACACTAATTCTCAGTATTACCACAAAAAATTTAAAAGAAATGTTCTTCAAAGAATCTCCTATACTTTTAGAAAGCCCACCTTTTTCTTTTTGTGTTTCCCTTTCAACATGTTTCCCTTTCCAAACTGTATTTACTATATACGTACTGGCTTCAAATTTTGTTTTTGGGTATGTATTATTCCATTGGCCTATGTGTTCCCTAATAGAATTCAGAAGGCATCAACTAATTAGCTTCTAATATTATTACCAACATTTACTTTGACAATTTCTATTTGAAATAAAAAAAGTCCAGTCCTTTATAGTTCACAAACCTGTTATGATGACTCGCTTCTTCTGTTGTGAGGATTTCAAGCTCATTTCTGCTATCTTTGTTTGTGCTGCTTGTCTCACTAGGATAATGCCTTTGCATTGTACTTTGAGCCAATCGAAACAAGCTATCTCGTATACAGAGTCTTATTCGGATGTCCAACTGTGAGAATCCATGGCTTCAGAAGTTGGATCAAAAAATCTGGATAGAGAATATTTTGATTGAAAATTTATCTATTTTTGTCTTCAAAATAAATTGATATTGAGGCCTGGGTCAAGATTGATACCACCAGTAATAAAAATACTAAGACTGGGACTGCTAGTTATCAATTTAATTGATAAAATTGATTAAAAAAATCAAGTTTATAATCGAGTTGGTATTGTTCTACTGGAGAAAGAGTAGAATAAAAAATTTAACATTCTACTGGGGAAAGATGTACTCAACTCAAATATAAAAGTTACCTTGGTAACAATGTCCTGAAGCTGGTGAAGAACAGTATCCTCCACTGAATAATTATTTTCAATTGCCAAAGAGATTGCATCGGAGTCATCCTGTTCAATGTTTGAGTTTGGATCATTTGAAGGTAGGGTGCTATTGTTTTCAACTGCAATATCCCCTCCCTGCATCTTCTGGACTTGATTTGCATGCAGGAACTTTTGAGCAACTGAAAGATCATTACAAGTGACTTGATGATTGAGTTGCTGCTGCTGTTTCTGAATTGCAAGCAAAGCTTGCATTTGCTGCCTCCATCTTAATTTTTCAATCTTTTCCTGAGGTGTCATTATCAGTGACTTTGTGGAGGCACCCAGAGACCTGCTTAAAGGATTTGTGATACTTGAAGAAACTTCATAACCAGAAAGTGCTGCTTGATTATCTTCTCTAGAATGTATTTGTGGAAAATTGTTCACAGTGCAACATTGATTTTTGATACTTCCATTCACAGAAGAGGCTGCTAATGGGGTGGTAGATTGCTGATATTGTGATGACGCAGGTCTCTGTAGCTGTATTTGCTCATAGAGAACAGAAGATGTAATTTGTGGCATTGACAGTGCAATTTGATCATCAAGCTGCTGGAATTGGTTTGAAGATAGAGACCAGGTAGCACATGAATCTTGTGACTGTTGTCCAACAGATCCTCCTGATTTTTTATGGCTTCTGGATATTTTTCTCTGATTCTTCCCCTGTGCCTGTGGAAAGCAAACCAGATACTTCATGTTCAAGCGCATGCAAGAAAACCCATAAAACAACATATGGAAGAACACCAGAGCTGATCAGCACAAATTCATTCAGAGCCTCATCAAAATGTATGATGTTGTAGTAAATGGTGGTTGCTTATATTGTTGAACACCTATTTAAATTTGACAAGCAACTATATTCTTTTTTGGAGTCCAATGTTGTTGTTGGTATAAAGGTAGGCATATTATGTCAAACAAGGATAAAGGTCCTTCACAAGTAACAATCTGGAATTGGGATATTCATAACTATATTCTTTTTTGGAGTCCAATGTTGTTGTTTTATTTTAATAACAGCTAACTTAAACATCATATTGCAACCCATGGCCCTGAAAGTCTTAGCATTTCCATCTGCCATTTTCTAAGAGAAACTGCATAAAATGTATTTCATGCAGACAGGATGAATTTAACACAATTCAATTTACAGCTCCTTAAAATTTCACAAATTATCACCCTTCTGTATCTTTGAGTCATCAACTTTGGAAAAGCATTAAACATTTTGCAAATTTTTCATTTGCCCCATTTCAGTTGAATAAACTAGCAGACTTTAGAAATGTGTAGTTACTGTCATGCTAAACATAACTCTGATGTGATCAACAAATATTCATGGTTGTGAATATGAGTCTGGAAAGCAGGAGAATGTAATCCTCCATTATATATTTCATTGCTAAAAGATTTCTGTGAGAATTTATAGAGGCTCTAGAATTATTTTATAAATTTTTTCAGAGTTCAATTTAGACATTGAGTGGGGTGTTTTTTTAGCTTCTTTACTAAAAGTTGCAGTAATCTAGATGCATCTATTTTACATGTTCCATAGACATATTGTCCAGAAAAGGAGAAGCAAGCCATAAAGAAGATGAATAATGGTAAAGCAGTCGCACTGGATAATATCCTGATCAAAGCATGGAAATGCATGGGAGAAGGCAGCATTTTTTAGATGGCAAAATTATTTGATGTGATCCTTAAACTGAAGAGGGTACCTAGCGAATGGAGAACAAAGCTCCTCACTTTGTGAGGATCAAGGGAGGGTCATTTTATATGTAGCCTTACCTTCGCTTTGCAAAAAGGCTGTTCCAACAACTCAAACTCGTAACCTTCTAGCCATAAAAGAGCAACCTTACCATTGTTACCAAGGCTCACCATCATGTAGACCTCAAATGTGTTTAGTGATTTAATTTTTCCAGTTCACGTTTTACTCTCTTCATCCAAACATTTACAAGTTTCCAAAATGTATGTTTTTTTGTTGCTTCCCTCGTGTTTCCAATTTTTTTTTTTTCTTTTTGTGTTTTGAAATGTTTCCATTAATTTCCAAGTTATCCAACACAATGCCTAAAAACAAAATTTTGATCCTTGCTCAAGAAGTCATAGAAGCATGAGAAAACTTGTCTTATCCATCGAACTTCACATCACTATTCATTGTACTGCAAAAGATCTGATTAATTTCATTGGTATCAGCAGCCTTAGGATTGGGATTCAGATTAAATGAGGTTTGAACAGCTTAGAAAAGCATCTTGAACAGTCTGGCTCTGGGCAAAATCAGTGGACATGTTCCAAATTGGAATACCACAGTCTTAAGGGTCTGCTTCACTTTGAGAATGAAAAGTCAAAAAAAAAAAAAAGAATTACCTCGTCTCTGAATTCATTTAATGTCGCAATATTTTCAGCAGCAAGGTTGGAGTTGAATTCTGGGGTCTTCCCAAGCAATTCAATATCACTCTGAGGAAACCCAAGAAACAACTAAACAATAGATTCACAAAACCATATACCAGAAAATTAAAAATCTAACTACAGATATAATATAAAACACATCAGAAAATAGAATGGTTAGAAATAGGAATTGTGCGAGACCATTTATTGACTGCCTCATACCTTCTCCTTTGCTACATGCTTACTTTTAACTCCGACATAGTCTACCTGATCACCACCTGCATGAACATTTTGCTGAGAATAGGATGCCAGATAGTTCATTTTCACATAGCCATGTGTTGAAGAATGGTCTTGATCTTGTACATATTCTGTTTTAACTTCAAAATGTCCAGATGTACTCCTCTGTGTTCCTAAACCCAAACTTGGAGAGTCCATTGATAACTGAAAAGATCCTTCAGGACTATTTGCTATGTCTTTTGAAGATGGCCACAACTCATTTGCATTACCAAGACTCACATTTCCAAATACTGAGTCGTCATTGCTGCAAAATATCACTTGTGAGGATATTGAGTCAGATGCATACAGCCAAAAAACAAATTCCAGCAACATTGAGCAAAAATAAATTACACTAGATAGGAAAAACATAAATGAAAAAATCTAGGAGTCAATTCTGTTCCCTACCACAATGGAACGTTTGTGTACGAACTTTTCTTAGATCTAATCAAACCCAATGGAACGGTGTGTCACAACACAATGCATCATAGTGTTCTTTGATGCATATCAGAATAGAGGACGTATTTTACTGCAAGCAAAAGTAGCTAAACAGAATAACTCATTTTTCATGGTTAAAAAAGTGATCCTATGATAGAAATAGTGGGAAATAGGTAACATTCTAAACTTGTCTGACAGAACATGTCTCTCAATAATTCTTCCTTGGTCTATACTTAATGTTGAAAAGCTAAGATTTTTCACTTGAATAACTATATACCAGAATAACATTATACATAATCAAATATTTGGAAAAAAATTAAGAAGTTCAAACACCTAAGATATTAGAATGTTGTATCTTTCAGGTTTCATGGGCTCCATCTTTTTCATAGTTGAATCAGATTAAGTAGGGCTCCCAGTTGAAAGAAGGAAATATACACTTGCCTAGACAGATTGACAAGTGACACACTTGCATATTTTGTCTACATGATGATCTCAGTTTCCAAATGTCAAAAAATGAATAGAGGGCACTCCCAGTGCACAAGGCTCCTCATTTTGCAAGGGTCAAGAGAGAATCATTTTCATATGCAGCCTTACCTTTGCTTTGCAAAGAGATTGTTCCACAACTCAAACCCATGACATCCCAGTCACAAAGGAGCAATCTAACCATTACTATCAAGGCTTGCCCTCTCCAAAAAATGTCAAATAATCACATGATAAAATATATTGCTTCATCAGACAGTGATGAGCTGCATTATAAATCTCAAAATGATGACTGAGGTGAATACCAAGGATATCAAGATGGTGGTTTACCTGAAAATTCTATCAAGATCATCAAAGCTTCCAATGTTATCCCAGCCGTAGTCAACAAAATCACTTTGCTCCCTAGTTTCATGCTGATTCTGAATAATATCTGAACAATTATCAAGTTGAGTTGTCTCACCTGTCAAAAGATCAAAACTCATTAGCATTCAATATGGAACAACATCATGGTAAGCTTTCTTTTTCCAACCTTTTCCATCAACAAGTAATACTCTTACCTCCCTTAGAACCAAATTCTGTGGCTTCAGTTAAAACATTAGATACTTCGGTCCCCATGGACCCTGATGAATTCTGACAAGATGTTTAGAAGATAAATCAGGCAATGGATCCATGTTATATCCTGATGCAGAAATTCCTTCATTCGTATCATAGTGCAAAGGGCTCGCTTGTTCACCCCTAGTATATTCAATTTTAGCAAGTTTCTTCTGCCCAGCTGGTTTAGCATTTGTAGCATCATGATCCTGCTCCTTTTTAATGTGATCTCCCTGTAATCCTGGAGGCTTATCTTCACTTCCCTCACGGAAAGGCACAATATGGTCATCAATCTCACCAGGCTCACCCCATATTATATTATCAAGCTGAAAAAAGAGAGAGCTCATGACAAGAGAAAGGTCCCACAATGATAAAGTGGTCAGCATCTTCTATCAGTAGACAAATTACTGAAGCAATAAATTAGAGTTAAGGCAACAACATTGGCTATCTCTGTCTATTTTTGTGTGCACATGAATGAGAGGGAGGGAGAGGGATAGATGCTGCACAAGAGCATGCAGTGTTCATGAGTTTGAGAATAAAAAAAAAAGACTAACTATGGTGCTCCAGTACTTACCCCCAAAAAAGATTATGATGCTTCAGTAGAATTTAGCAAGGATATTTAGGACGTATGCTTAACATTTTTTTCTTCTTTTAACTGTAGTACAGATAAATTATCAAGGATGCACCATAAAGGGATGAAGCCATGTTGACAGTCATTTATGAACAGACAGCCATATAGTGGTAGATACATGCAATTTTCTAAAATAATCAACAAAAGAAGAAAATAAAAAGGAATGAAATATCACCATGAAACAAATGAAATGAGACCAACCCTGCTGCTTTCTAGATAACAAAACATTTAAGACCCTTAAAGGTCTCCTATTCCTTTCTCTCTCCTCTCTCTATAAGCACCCCTTTTGACAAATAAGAGCCACCACCCGTACCTTCAACACCCATTTGACTGAGAAGCCAAAAAATCATAACCTGGAAAAGGATGACCAGAGGAACACAAAATCAGATAAAAGATGACTCCAACACTCTAAAGCCATTAGGGAGTGTAAGAAAAGATGATTAAAACTTTCCTTACTCGTTATGCATATACTGCAATCCAACATGAGGAGACTCTTCTTCAGATTACCAGCCGTCAAATAACTAAGTGAATTTCCAACAGAACAAAGAATGTGAACATTTTAGGATCAGAAACTCCAAATTTTCTTTCTTGCTAAAGTCAGGCCACCATTATCAACATTCCCATTCCAAACATGTTGCATTTAGTGAACCTTTCCATGGCAGAGAATCGTCCGAATCAGATGGTACTAAACAAGTCAAGAGATCTTCAACAAAGATGTGAACTACCACTACCCCAAATCCTACAAGAATCTGCTAAAAACACGAGAAACCTAGTCACTCACCAAGGATGGCAACTAACTAACTGAAGGAGCTGGGAAATGCGCTATCTGAACACTTGGGGAAATCTTCTCTGGAGTAAATGATTACATCAATAATTCCCATTCTGCACCTTAAAACTCACAAAATTGCAACACTCCTCCTTTACTCCCAATGACACTCATCCAAATACCCACCTCACTAGAACCCTCCGCAGTGTTGGATAACCTCTCCATCTCCAAATGCATAGTTCCCCATGTTAACCCTTATACACAAATTTCCCCTCACACAGTCCTCTGCAACAAGGCTGTACTGAACAAACCAAAATTCTAACACCCAATGCCTTCACTTGGAAGAAAAGCACTCTTCAATTCAACTAAATAGAACTTAAACTAGCAGATACAGGAAGAGTAAACAAGTATAAAAAATAATAATTTGTAAACTAGAACAATCACTTCAATAATGTTAAGTCTATCACACTTAAACATGTACTGTTTGTCCATTTGGCCAACCTTATAATGCCCTAGGTTTTAGTTTTGCATTTCATACGTAAAATCTCTGATATGTGCTTTTAAGTGAGCATGCTCAAAGCATTGTCAGCTAGACCTCCTATTGTTTTGGTGTTTAAACTCCTAATATAGAAACACATCAAGTTATTATGTGCAGTAACTTAAGAGTTGTTTTCAAGTGCAAAAGGCAGAAAGGAGCCAGACTGTAAGACCCACCCCTTATGCAGGGACAACAGTTGGCTTTAATAATCCAATTGTGTCAAAAGGAAGGGCCTTTGCTGAACAGAACAAAGCGGATCACAATGTATACTCATATTAAATGTTTCTATACGTTATTAATTTTGTTGAAGCATGATTAAGCATAGTAATTGTGTAGAAATAAACTGTATCACCTATGTGCTTGGGTATGAAATACAGCTAGAGCCTACTTAAATTGCTTATTTGTAAATGCAACATTCTAGCTCAACTAATATTAGAAGTACTTCCAAGATTTATGTGTTAACTTAATTACAATTGATCAGGTTTAAGTATATTGTTTAAGGCAACATGATTAGTGGTAAGCATGACTAACCAAGGTAAGTGTGATTGACTGGGTTCAATCATGATTTGCCAATCATTATTGTGACTAGTAAGATAGTCCAGTCGAGGGATGACTCACCTAGTATTTGCTTTGGGTGTGATACCACGTAGTTGGCGGACATGTCAGCCACTTAATTGCAAGACACGGTTCTTGTTTAATATTGCAAGAGTTATAAAGAAAATATTAAAATGCAGGATAGCTTGTTGCTCATGCTAGAGTTCTAGTGGTGATTACTAGATGGAGGAAGCAAAATTAAAAGGAGAAAAAAAATGAAAATAAGAGAAAACTCACAGTTGGTCACAACTAAGCTCGATTTTAGGAGTGAATGACAGCTCTACGCTTAAGTTCGTGCAGGTAAGCAAGAAGAAATTATTCTTTGGCAGTCATGTGTTGACTGTTGATGTATTTGGCCCTGTAATTATATATGTGGCATGAGGAGAACCCTAAAATTTATAATTCCATTGACAAACATCTATATAATTCCAAGTATCCGTTGTCTTTTCAGTATACAGTGTTATCTGTTTCTTGCACATGACAGTATTTAGCTTCAAACATTATTAAAAAAAAAATAAAAGCTAGATCTAATTCCACTAACAAGACAAATGTAAGAAGCCAAATAAAATTAGGCTGTGAGCCAACTTGATTACGCACTACGCTCCAAGCCACGGGAAGAAAATAAATGAAACTCACAACATTCTCCAAATCCTGCAACCCATTGATTTCACGGTCGCAATTGGTGACTAACAGATCCACAATCGCCAAATTTTCCTTTATTTCCCTTCTTATTTCCAAGTAACCAAACAGAAGTAGAAAAACAAAAACTAGGTTTACCTCTTCGTCGTTCCAATCAAACATAGCTAAAGAAACCGCAACAGATTCTTTTCCTTTATTTCCCTTCTTATTTCCAAGTAACCAAACAGAAGTAGAAAAACAAAAACTAGGTTTACCTCTTCGTCGTTCCAATCAAACATAGCTAAAGAAACCGCAACAGATCTTCGCACCGGAGCCAGATTGCACCAGAGGCTCGAGAATTGTCCGGAACATCGCCAAATTGTTTCACGGAAGAAGAAATTACCTTATCGTCACCGTCACCGGAAATAACACCGTTAACACTTACAATAAACAAGAATAAAACCAGTTCCCATTTCAGCAGAGTCTTCTGTTGACCTTCTTCTACTTCTTCTTCTTCTATTTTGAGCTTTTCCTTTTCCACAGTTTTCCGGGAGCCTGAAGAGAGAGGGGAGAGAGAGCGAGAGAGAGAGCGAGCCGCAAGTTGGCGTGGGGCCATGCGTCCACGTGGCGTCACGTTAAGGAAGCGAGCAATCGAAAGTAGTGGTTGCGAACGCACGATCTAATACTTGAACCTGATTGGGAAATGACAGATTTGAATTTCATTTGGTCTTCATTTGGGTTCCCATTTAAAGTCTCGGAGTCCCCCTGGTTCTGTGGTGAGTAAGGGGCGGGTGTCTAGTGGTGAATTTGGCGATTCTGAACGAATTTTTTAAATTAAAATTTGTAATGATTTGTTTATTTTTTAAATTATATTTATTATTTTTTTAAATTTGGAATTATCTGAATTTTTTATATTTTGGGCAGTAGACAGTTTTAATTTTAATAATTAATAAAAATATTTTAAACAACAATGACAATTTTATTTTATTTAGCAGTGGGTGTTGAGCATTGATTTGGATGGGCACGCTCCAATACAATTTTAAATTAAGTCAATTTTATATAAATAATTTTTTTACAATTATAACCTTAAATTATGTAAAAGACATGTAATTTTAAAGTTATTTTTTGTGTAAAAAATTAAAAAAAAAAATCATTTTGCTCCAAATTAATTGATAGACAAAGACAACTAGATCAACTTGGACAAAGGCCAAGTCAAACTAATAATTATACATCAAAAATGTCTATTATGAATGATACTAAATGGTAGTTATGGTCACAATCTTGGGCTCCGTGAATAGAAATAACAATTTAATTTGTCCGATTGGGGCCGTCTCGTTTTAATTCTTAATGATTATTAATCAAGTTTATGATGGGGATTGAGAAATTTCTGAACCTAGTCATGGTCAAATACATTTTTTTAGTTTTTTATTTTTATATTTATTTCGAATAGTTATTTAATTTTTGTTTGTCCTTTCAATTACATAATTTGATTAGATATTTTTTTAGTCAATTGTACACTTTTTCAATTATAATTTACAACACACATTCATTAAAATATTCAAATTAACTCTCGCGTGATCATCATTTTTGTCACAACTAATTCTTTAATAGTTGGCAACGAGACAAATGCAAATTGACAATTATAGTGGAAAGTGTAGAGATTGTCAATAAAACGCTAAAAGGCGAAGGCATCGGGTGACACATTTGAGGACCTTTTACTATTATCAACGCTTTCTATCATTGCCAACATTTTTGTCTATTGGGCTTTCACCATTGCTAATGACTTTATCTTTTTTGCCTTTTATTTTCTTTGACTAACAAAGACCTTTGCATCTTCTACCATAGACATTAGTTTGCACTTGTCTCATTGCCGGCCATTGAAATAATAAGTTACGGTAGAAATGGTGGTTGTCTAAGAAATAATTTGAGTATTTCAATATACTTGTATTATATATTTTAACTAAAATATGTAAATAATTTTAAAATGTATAATGTAATAATATAATTAAAATAATAAAAAATTTAACGTACAAAATATAAACATATATATTTGGCCAATACATAATGTTTAATATATATTTATACATATATAAAACATAACAGTGTGGAAATAATGATTTTTTTTTTTTTTTATAATTGGGTTAAAGACGAAAAGTCACCTCGAAAACTTCCCCCTCCCACAAAACTTGACGATGTAAAAACGACTCCACTGGGGATCGAACCCAGAATCTCTGGTTCCGTAGACCAGCGCCTTATCCATTGGGCCATGGAGTCCTTTTTGCTTTACGGGGATTAAATTATATATTATTAATATTTTCATGGTTGACATAGATCAATTCAACGGCAAGGAAGGCTACCTGGAATGCAGGTAAGGTCGGCAATGCCATTTATTTGATTTTGAAATATCAGTAAGGGTCTCTTTGATTGACCCCTTCTTTTTTTTTTTTTTTTTGAAAAATTGTTATTTTTCACTTAAATTTTAGTTTTTGAGGTATTTGATTGATCAAATTTTTTATGAAAAATATTTTCTTACTTGTGGTCACATAATATAATTTTTTCACTTTTGTTGGAATTAGTTTTCTTACGGATACAATTTTGTATGGAGATGAAAAAATCCACCTAATACATAGTTGGCGTCCCTTCCACACCATCTATTAATAAATAAGAGAAGAGAATGATTGGTCAGATCCAACAATTGGAACAGCCATCAACTATGATGAAAGTATGGGCGGTGATTGGAGTAGACGTAGGTGATGGCCATCAACTGAGGCATAGGGAACGACAAAGGCATGGGCAGTGATTAGAGAAGACAAATGGACGCGTTGCAAAAGAAACATAAAAGATTATAATGCATGGGTGATAATTCCATGGCGCGGTAGGAGGCGACTATGAAATTGCAACTAGAGACTCATTAGCTGATTATTTGATTATTTTATATATTTATATTTGATTTATTTTTTAAATATATGTATATTTAATTATTTTATGTAATTAATTATTAATTTGTGTATTTGATTATTTCTTATTTACATGTGTATATGTAATTAATTTTATGTAAAGTAATGACAATCAAATATCAAAAATTGAAAAGTACAATAATTTATAGGTAAAAAATTAAATCAATCAAATATCTTTAATTAATATTTTTTTTTATAATTTAATTATAGATAATTCAATTATCTAAAAAAATATATTTTTTCCATACTAACTCTATGTTTTTAATGAAACGCACCCTAAAGTCCATTGATTTTATGAGTTAGGAATGTGTCCACTCAATTCATTAATAAAAATCAGCAAATAAACTAATTCTGGGACATTCAATTTGGAGACAAAGCACAGATATTACACAATATAAGTGTAATTTATTTGTTACAATAAATGCAAAACATACCAAAAAGGATAGAATTCAAAATAATTTTATGACTGTAAATTAACAAGCACATCTCATAATGTCGTGACTTTAAATTACTTTTTCAATGTTGTTAACAAATGCCTGTTAACTTTCCATAGATCTCTAAAATGTTTTTATCATTTATTTTAATACATTTAAAAAATATATAAAAATTTATTATAGTTGGTGACAAACTAATTGCCTACCGTCACTATCTAACTCATTATTTATTATTATTTTGCCCAAATAAATTAATAAAATGTGAAATATAACAGTTTAGCCCACACGGTCCTTGCACTGGAAGGCGACTAGCTCCATCTCCGTTCTAAGCGGAGGAAATCCGCAAGCTACTGTAAATGGATTTTGAAAGGTAAAACAAGAACAGAGAGAGAGAGAGAGATTTTGAAAGGTAAAACAAGAACAGAGAGAGAGAGAGAGAGAGTGCGTTGACTTCGTCTTCCATCTTCTGCGTTCCACGCGTTTGTTTCAATGGAAGTCGGGGACGAGGGAGAAAAGACGACGTCGTTCTTTTACCAGTCAGAGTTCTGGAGAAACAGAGAGAGAAGACCGAGCTTGACATCTCAGAGATGCCTTCCTTCGCTACCTTCCAAACCGCTACCCTACGTTTTCCCTCTCTCTACATATTTTCAGATTGCATCACTTCCAGTCGTCTCCTTCGATTTCATAGAAGAAGCACAAAACCCTAAAATATCTCTCTCTCTTTATATATATATGTATATTTGTATATTTCTCTCTGCCTTTGAACTTGTACTAGTTGTTTGAAACGAAGAATTGGTTTGGAAAAACCTAGTCTCCGTCGCCTTGATCTGTCTTCTGTCTTGTCTTAATCTTCTCTTCTTCATTCTCATTCTTTGACGTACCTATCCCTGTGAGTCTGTTTCTCTCTTATACCTTGTATTTTACGTTCTGCAGAGGGCCAAGAAGAGTATTCATTCTCACACACACGCACACATATATAAGAAACACAGTTCGATTTATCAAAGAGAACTCTCTCTCTCCCTCTCTCTCTCTCTCTCTCTGTCTTTGTGCTCGAACATGGAAAATAGAACATTTTCGGAGGAGGTTTCCGAGGCGACAACGTCTGCGGAACAATTTGCTTCTCTAGAAAAAGACTGGGAAACGGAGAGCGAGGTGTTCCTCGAATTCTCTGTTTTTGTCGAGAAATTGGATCAAATTATCACTGAAATCAAGCAGAACAAGGCCATGAGCAAGCCGCAGATTCGAAAAGCAGTTGAATCACTCGAAGAGAAGCTGGGGCGAGCCAAGGCCTTGACTCGAAGCGCCAATTGCGGAGCGCAATTGAAGAAGCAGATCGAAGGCCTGACTCACGATTTGGGAAGGTCATTAGGGCTTGTGCTCTTCGCCAGTCACGACGTTTCGATGGAAAACAGAGAAAACATTGAGGCACTGCGGAAAGAAATGATGAGTGTGAGGTTCGATTCGAGCTTGGAATCGGAGTCGGTGAACGATTTTGGAACAGAAGAAACAGGGGAAACAGAGCAAACAGGGGAAGAAGCAAGAAGTGAGATAGAGGAAGAGATTTTGGAAGTTGAAACTACTCTCAACCTTGAAGATGTTGTTTTGCAGCTGAAATATGGAAGTGATGATGAATTCAGATCAGCAATTTTGGCGTTAAATATGGCATTTCGGGATGGTTCGATCACCAATGAGTGGATTAGTGATGAAGGCGTGATCCCAATTCTGTTTAACCGGCTGGGTTCAAGTAAGCCTATTAATCGGTTGACTATAATTCAGATACTCAGAATTCTAGCAGCAGTGAATGCTGAAAACATGGTATATGTGATGGAAATTGTATTGATTTGTTGAGCTTGGTATAAATATAATCGTTTTTGTGTATTTTACATAGTAACATAATTGGCAGGACAAGATGGCAGACGTAGGATGTTTATCGACATTGGTAAAATCTTTGGCACGGGATGAGAAGGAGCGGAGGGAGGCTGTTGGGCTGCTGTTGAGTCTCTCGGATGTTCCTACAGTTCGAAGAAGGATTGGGAGGATTCAAGGGTGTATACTTATGTTGGTTGCCATCTTAAATGGGGATGATCCTGCTGCTTCGCAGGATGCAGGCAAGTTGTTGAATGCTTTGTCAAGCAACACACAGAATGCTCTTCATATGGCAGAGGCTGGTTACTTCAAGCCTATAATTCAGTACCTTAAGGAAGGTAATTCCAGAGGACTTATTTCATTTGTCCACCACATATTACGTTGCTTGTTTGAGCATTAAGTCAAATCAGTATGAATGTAGTTTGGATATTGCTGGCTTAAAGATTTTGAGGTGCTTCTTTAGATTACAATCAATGGTATCTGGGCTTTAATGAAATTTGTTAGCGTAATGATCTTTTATCAGTGAATATAAGCTACTAAGGTGTGTGTTTTACCAAATCATGATATTAATCGACCATAAAACATATGATTGCAAAGTAATGTTTGCTTGATGGAGTTCGGTAATCTATGGAGATGCACGTAGAAGTAATCATGTGAATGTTTTTCTAGTGACATGTCTATAACCAAATCGAGCATAAGAATTCCAATGCAATCCCTGCTTTCTTTGTATAGTCGTCCAGTGTCAATCTCGATTAGATATTAGAATTATATGATAGTTGATTCCATGAAATGAAGTCGTTGTAGTGTTTTACTTCCTTTGTTGCATAATTCTATCAGACGGGTGAAGTTTATAAATTCTGTAAACAAGATCCTTTTTGCTCTTATACGACCTTAAACAGATGTTTGAACGTATTATTTAATGGGTACTCAGTCAACAAAGCTTTTTTAAAATCCTATTTCAGGTTCTGTTTGCTCTTAACTGAGCAAATTCCAAGTTCACAAGTCAACAACTAAATATCCCATGCCTTGTTTGTGCAGGTTCAGATATGAGTAAAATACTCATGGCAACTGCACTTTCAAAAATGGAGCTTACTGATCAAAGTAAAGCTTCTCTTGGAGAAGGTGGGGCAATTGAACCACTTGTGAAAATGTTTAATTGTGGGAAGCTTGAAGCAAAATTATCGTCTCTAAACGCATTGCAGAATTTATCCAGTTTGAAAGAAAACATCCTACGTTTGATCAGCACGGGCATTGTATCATCTCTGCTTCAGCTGCTCTTCTCTGTGACGTCCGTCCTGATGACTCTCAGGGAACCGGCGGCAGCCATTCTTGCAAAGATTGCTCAGTCTGAATCTATTCTTGTCAACCAAAATGTTGCACAACAGATGCTCTCACTTCTAAACCTTTCCAGTCCAGTAATTCAGCATCACCTCTTACAAGCACTGAACAGCATTGCATCCCATCATGGTGCATCCAAAATTAGGAGGAAAATGAAGGAAAATGCTGCAATTCAGCTCCTCCTGCCCTTTCTGACTGAAACTAACTCCAAGACCAGGACTGGTGCTTTGGAATTAATATACACCCTATCTAAAGATTCACCAGTCGAGCTAACAGAGCAGCTAGGAGAAACCCATCTCAATATTATTATAAATGTTATATCATCAGCGGTAGCTGAGAGTGAAAGGGCTGCTGCCGTTGGCATACTAAGTAGCCTTCCAGTCAGCAATAAGAAAGCAACAGATATACTCAAGAGAGCAAACGTACTGCCCACTCTGTTCTCGATAATGAATTCAGGCCCAATGACTTCAACACAGACAAGCTGCTCGCTAGCTGAGAGCATTGCAGGTTTGCTTATTCGCATCACAGTTCCATCCGATAAGAAGCTACAACAATTTTCTGTTGAACAAGGGGCAATACCATTTCTTGTCAGATGTCTTTCAAACGGTTCGCCAGTCACTAAATGTAGAGCTGCAACCTCACTAGCTCAACTATCACAAAATTCATTATCCCTCAAGAAGTCCAGAAAATCAAGTTGGTTCTGTGTATCTCCTCCTGCAGATTCGTTTTGTGAAGTTCATGATGCTTACTGTTCCGTCCAGAGCACATTTTGTTTGATCAAGGCTGGTGCTGTTTCTCCGTTGATTCAAATTTTGGAAGGTAATGATACGGAAGCAGATGAAGCTGTTCTCAGTGCTCTTGCCACTCTTCTACAAGACGAAATTTGGGAAAGTGGGAGCAATTGCATAGCCCAAGTGTCAGGTGTTAATGCCTTGATAAAAGTACTGGGACGAGGGACCATCAAGTCTCAGGAGAAAGCACTATGGATCTTGGAAAGAATTTTCAGATCTGAGGATCATAAAGAACAATATGGGAAATCTGCTGAGGCAGTGCTTATTGATCTAGCACAAAATGGTGATCTGAAACTAAAATCAAGTTGTGCCAAGTTATTAGCCCAATTCGAGCTCTTGCAACATCAATCAAGCTATTTTTGATGTTCTACATCAACTAGGCAGGTGTTCTCTTATAATTTCATTCTGTCCTCTGTATTTATAGTTTATGCCTCCAATTTTCTTTAAATTAAATAGGATGGTGAGGAGTTTGAGCACCAGGAATCCAAAAAATTCTGATGTAAATAGAAAAATCAATGGAAAATGCACATAAGATGATTCAACTGCAAAAATAAGATACAAGTATTTCCTTGAACATTTGAATTTTCTGTATAGATATTTAATTCTGATGCCCCTCAAAACTTATTCTCTTCATATCAATATTGTCTTCCTGGCTATCAGTATCAAATTCAAGCACACGACACTGTCCCTGTACCATCATATAATATAGTTGTTTTTGCTTAGAAACACTGCTGATGTATCAGTTCTGCTTGTGAGATGCTTGCCAGTTTGTTCTTAATAGAGACAGGGTTAAGTTTCACGAAGACAAATTGGGCTCGCATAATTGCATTGCGATGAGAGACCATTGAATTTGTGTTTGTTCCCAAAATCTTAAAAATGAACACGTGAAAATATCGTTGCTAGCTTGTTCTTTTGAGAGGGCAAGCTTGTTCGGAAAGACAAATTTAGCTTGCATTGCAGCATGTCAACATTAGTTCGTATGATCCTGCTGATGTGTAGATTGCATTACACTTCCGGCATCATCAGGTGATGGTGAGCTGCTTTTTAGAGGGTACCATGAATACTATCTTTCCTAGAACTGCATCATAGTTGCTTGAATGCCATGTGTTGAGACTAAAAATAACAACATAAAAGATGAAACTCTCACTCACTCAAACAGCTTGAGCTTTCAGATGACACAGCTGGCAATAGACCCCAAATAATGCATTTAATACAATCCAACATTAGGAGACTCTTGGTCATCAGCCATCAAATAACTGACTGAATTTCCAACAGAAGAAATAATGTGAAGAACCTTTATAGGATCTGAAACTCCGAACTTGCTTTCTTGCTGAAGTCAGGCCACCATTATCAATAACATTCCCATACAGAGCATGTTCCATTTACTTCCATGGCAGAGAATCATCTGAATCAGATTGCACCAAACCAAGAAAACAGATCCTTAACAAAGACGATATCAACAAGTAGAAAGTTAGAAAAAAAGGAGGAGGAAGAAGTCTAGAAATGAGCTCATGGTGCTAACTTGGAAAGCTGTAACAAGACAAGAATCATTCCATTGTGCTATGAGTGGATTACAATAAGGTTAATAGTTGTGCCATTCATTCATAAGCAAATTGAGAAGAGCGCTGACCAGACCTCGTCAATGCTCTCAGTCAGTACACGAATGGAACAACGGCTTTTCTTCCTCTGGGATAGTCCTCCGCAAACTTGTCCAAGTACCACTTGTGATGGGCCTGAGCCCTAGGCACCAGGTTGGAACAGGTGTAGAGGAAAAACCCAAGACCAGCCCAAGACCAAGTCATCACGGTCCAGCCCAACCACTCCACAACTTCCCCGAAATAGTTGGGACAGCTCACGAGCTCAAACCACCCTCCCCTCGGTATCTGATACCCTCCCCCACCCTCGCCTTTCCCTTTCAGAGCCACCAGAGCTATATCCGATCTCACATTCACCGCCATACCGCTCAAGAAAAGCGCCAGCCCGCCTGAAAACCGCACCCAGAACCACCGATCGTTCTCGTAGCTGGCGTAGTGGGAGACCCATCTGGCCTGGACGTAGGAGTTCCAGAGGTTGAAGACGAAGGCCATCAGGGCCACGGTCACCGGGAACCCGTTGCAGGGGCGGCGAAGGCGGAGCGGGTAGATGCACGTGCGGTGGAGGTAGTGGAGGAGGAAAGGGGAGATGAGGATCAGGGCTTGGGGGTTGGAGCGGTGGCGGCCCATGGGGAAGAGGAGGAGGGTGAGCCAGAGCGTGGGGCTCTCCATGAAGAACCAGGCGAGAGGCGGCGACATGGCGGGTCCCCACCCTGGACGGTGGTGCTTGCCGTAGGGGGCTTGGAGGAAGCGGAGGGAGAGGGCGGTGGGAGGGCCGGCGAGGAGGAGAGACAGCAGGCTGTAGCGGAAGAGACCCTCATCCCATCCCAATCCCGATCCCATTTTACCACCGACTGTAATGCCACTTCCAAATTATTTTAGGGGTTCGTTTCAACCTGTGATGCCAGGGCCTGTCGACTGTTAGAGTGATTTTGACTTTTTAAATGGGGATAAATTATTGGTCGCTCTTGTCTTTTGAAATTAATATAGATTTTTAATTACGTTTTATAATTGTTAATTATTTTTTTTATAAATTCTTAAAATACTTTTCTCCTCTTTTCAATGTAATTATAGAAAAATAAAAAAAATTATAATAAGTGAAATACGGTCAAATATATATTTTAATTTTTATATTTATATAATTTTTTATTATTTTAATTACATTCATGCAATTTTAAATTAATTATATTCTTAAATTTTGTATTATTTTAATTATATTTTTGAATTAAGTAATTTGAAATTAATTATATATCTCAATAAATTTATTAAGTGAATAAATTAAGCACAGGTATTGGGAGTAACTGAAATAACAAAAAATTTAATAATATAAATTAACTTAAAATAGATAATTTAGAGATGGCACAATTAAAATAACAAAAAAATTAAATATCTAAATTAAAAAAATGTGTACAAATACAAAAAAGTTAAATATATATTTTTCCAAGTGAATCATTAACTCCATTTCTATATTTGATTCAAAACTCAAAACTTGGGTTAAATTTTAAAAGATAGGGGTAATAAGTGTATTTTAGACAAATTTCAAAGTCCAAATTTATATAAAATCATGTCAGGATTTTTATTATAAATTAAGAGATTATGATAGTAAATTTCTTATAACAAAAAATTAGGATAAAACATACTACTGGGTAACTAACTAAAATCTTCTTGAAAACATAAAATTTATCTGATACATGAAACATCCTGATCCTATCAATTACTTTTGCTGTCTAAACTTTCTTGCAAATTCCCACTTCCATTTTAGTTATTGAGGGTTTCTTTTTTTTTTTTTTCTTTTTTTGGTAAGAAAAATTGGTTTATTTTCAATTAAGTTAAATTTAATTTTAATTAACTCATTACTAGACGAGGTGCATCTCAATTATTTATGAAAAATTTGATAAAAAATAAAATTCAAAAAGTATTTGAGCAAAAGGGTTAAAATATAAAAAAGTGCAGAGGAAATTTATCTTAATTATAAATTACAAATAATATTGCATTAAGCCCAGAATCAGATGGATGTGACAACTAACAAAATTACATTAAAAATTTGTAATAAATTGCCATAATATTTTAGTTTGGTAATAAGACACATGTCTTAAATTAAAAATCTTGTTCCAATTTTGAATTTTATTATATGTAAAAAATTAATTTCATGTCTTTATTCTTTATCATTTATAATTTAATAATTTATTAAATTATAATTATTGTGATTTATTTAGAATAGAAACCCTCGTTTAACAAATATTTTAAGCCAACCCATATAAAAGCCTTCAAATTTAATTTGATTTAGGGGAAAATACTAATTATACTGGACTACAACTTGAACTACATAATATAATTAAAATAATAATTTTTTTTTATCTAAGATGGTGAGATAACATAAAATACATAATTAAAATATCTTTTACTTAAAATGATGAAATATAAAAATATTTTAATTATACGTATTTGTGGTCTAAGCAGGGCCGGAAGGGCCCAAACCTCCCTCTTGTAAGGGCCCACTGCCCAAGCCCAGCCGTCCACCCCCTCCCCTTCTGCAAAGCTTCGCCCTGCCCTTCTTCATCTCTCGCTTTCGCTGCCTCTCTTGCTCCGTCCGTCACTCTTGGCCTCGCGTTCGCCCTAGCTCTCGCCCTCGCCCTCGTCGTCGGTGGCTCGCCCTCGCTCCGCCTCTCGCTGCTCCGTCGGACCTTCGCTCGCTGCTCCGTCGGACCTTCGCTCGCTGCCTCTCTCCTCTCGCTGCTCCGTCGCCGGTCGCCCTTCGCTATCTCGCTGCTCGCCGCTCGCCGCTCGGTCGCCCTCGCCGGCTCTCTCAGGTACGGCACTGGGTCTAAGCTGGAATGCTTCATATACAAGTAGGACCACGTTGGTGCTTAGAGTAGGTCCACGTTGGCATAAGCAGCTGAGAGAGTCCGACCCGACCCGGGCTCATTGCCATTCATACCAAGTCGTTGGCTGGCTGGACGTCGCTTTTTCTCGCCAAAACCTAAAACCCCAGCCCCTTTGTTCCTCTCTCTCTCTCTCTCTCTCCGCATTTTTTACATATAATAGCAGAAGAGCTGAGGTAGGGTTTGGTGAATTGGCCAAAGAGATGTTGCGAAGGAACGTACGGCTGAGAAGAGAGTACCTTTACAGGAAGAGCCTGGAAGGGAAAGAGCGCCTGCTGTACGAGAAGAAGCGCAAAATTAAAGAAGCCCTTGAAGGTACCTATTTCCCATCTCTTTTTGTTCTATCTGATATTCAAATTAGAAGATTCATCGGTCCGGATTTTGTCTCTCTTCTGATGGAACTTCTTCGCTCTCTTTCTGTAATTTGTCTACTTACAGAAGGAAAACCAATCCCTACTGAGCTCAGAAACGAAGAGGCCACCCTCCGCCAAGAGATCGACCTCGAGGACGAAAATACTGCCAGTATGCATTTCTCTCGTGCATTTATATATATATATATATATATCCGTATCTGTATTTTCATGTGTATATGTCTTTTGAGTTGGATCTATTTTGCTTATCGAGGAAATTAAAGAAAGCATGACAAATCTCAATTGCAGTGGCTAAGTTGCAGCCCCTGTAAAAGAGTCTGAATCTTGATATCCCTCTGTCAAAGATTCAACAAATACAATATATTCAATCAAGAGCGTGGTATATATGAAATGATGAGTGGTACCTGATCTTCACATGTGAGTATCCCTATTAAGAAAATAAGTGAACCAAAAGAAGCACTGTAGCTTCCATGAATGTTTCACATGCCTGACACCTTTTTCAAAAGCCCCATATTATTTATAATTGATTTAAAATGGCCACTGTCTGAACACTTGATGGTCACCTGTCTATTTTAGTATTTCGTCTATCTACTGATTGATGATTCATACATATGAATGAATCTGATGTCTGACATTCATTCAAATGTCTCTTATAATTTCCAATTGATTTAGAGTTGACACTATTTGAACACTTGAAGGACTTCTGTCTATTGAAAGAAGACTTCTATCTATTGCTTAATCTGTACACTGTACATATTATCAGTATAGATGATAGAGTATAGCTTGGAACTAAATGAAACTTATAAAAATTCAAAACTTTTCATTATCATCTATGCAAGTTTTGAAATTTATGTTTACTATCAAATTGGGGCCTCTTTTCATCAAATACTTTTATAGATGATTTAAGCATATGCATCAGACACATATCCTGTACTCATGTCCTTTTCATATTGGGAAACACATGGACAAGGGGGAACAAATAAGTTGATGAAACTTCCCTGAAATGAAAGGTCATGTATGATGTAACATGGATCTAGATGGTATTGTACAACCATGCTTCTGAGGGACAATGATGTGTGGACTGGATGAGAGCTAAAATGATATGTGGACTTTGTTTGGGCTGATTGGTGGGTTTTCGTTTTATTGCTTAATGATCAAATTAATCACATGAACCATGTGTTGCAAACTGAAGACGAATGAACATAAGCTCTATTTTCTATATGTGCTAAAATTTCAATTTGATAAGATCATTTATGTGCATGTATCAGGCCATCTTTTATGGATGCTATGCTGATGTTGGTTTACAGTCAAAATCAAATTTGGACACAGGGGTTCTGATTTATG
This sequence comes from Diospyros lotus, assembly GCF_014633365.1. Lineage (NCBI taxonomy): Eukaryota > Viridiplantae > Streptophyta > Magnoliopsida > Ericales > Ebenaceae > Diospyros > Diospyros lotus. The sequence goes on along the minus strand of NC_068338.1, from coordinate 38,626,731 downwards.
TCATGATTGATGTGTGTGTATAGATTTGATTTGTTTTCCTCTTTTTTTCATTTCTGTACTTGGTTGAGATTGCCATTAACATCTGGTTTCTTTTCTTAAATTAGTTCCAAGGACTCATATTGATGATGAGTATGCTAATGCATCAGAAAGAGATCCTAAAATTTTGCTAACCACATCCCGCAATCCAAGTGCTCCTCTTACACAGTTTGTAAAGGTCTGCTTATTCTTTGTCAGTCAAAGATTTGGTTTTGTCCATTCTAGACTGGATTTTCTTGGTGGTCTTCTGATTTATGTACTAGGATCTAGTTATTCTTCAACAAGAAATTGTATCAAATCAAACTTTTTTTTTTTTCAGGAACTGAAGTTTGTATTTCCTAATTCACAGCGGATGAATCGTGGTAGTCAGGTGGGTTATTATAGATCTGATTTGATTTTAGCTAGTGTTATGGAAACTGGACTGAACTGGATGGCTGGAAAAAGCTAGCTGGCAAAAAACTGGCCAGTTCAACTGGATTATCATTTCCTTTTTTTTTTGTTTTTTGTAATTTTGCTTCATTTTTTAGATCTAAGTTATATATTAATTGATTAATTATTATGAAATTTGGTTTGACTCTTGACCCTTAACCCTTTCCACTTCCTGGATTGAGATTTGAGACCCCAGTTTTCAGTGCATTGAGTATTGCTTTCCCCTATATTTTGAGAGGATGTAATATTGGCTCAGTGCAGACAAGCTGCTAATGTTCCCTTAATCTTTACCTATTACTTAGTCACAATAACACTTCTGTACTGTGAAACTAGCAAATAAAATGGTAATTTCTCTACATATGCAGGTTATTTCTGAAATTATAGAGACTTGCCGTGCACATGATTTTACAGATGTTGTGTTGATCCATGAGCATCGTGGTGTTCCTGATGGTATAATTATCAGCCATTTACCTTTTGGTCCAACTGCCTATTTTGGATTACTCAACGTGGTATGTAGTGCTACTCTGTTCAGTCCGCAATGCATCTTTGTCTTCCTTTTGTGCCTCTTGGGTTTGATTTTATGTACTGATCTATTGTTTTCCTCTAGGTTACAAGACACGACATTAAGGACAAAAAAGCCATTGGAACTATCCCTGAAGCTTACCCACATTTGATTCTCAACAATTTCTCCACCAAGGTACCTTATTCATGTTTATTAGAACAACAAATCAAACCTTATCCCACTATGTGGGGTTGGGTACTTGATTTCTGGCTTGCTAGTTGCCATGATCATGTTTATTATCTATGAAATATTTGTCATTCATCTCAGAGAGTCAGAGCTTATTACAACTGCATGTGAATTTCAACTGGTAATCCATTATTTAGTTCTGGCTAGTGTTGAATAGGTTGGAGTTTCTACAGTTACTATCGTACATATAACACAATGACACAAGGCATGTAAAGAAAGCAAGTTTCACTGTTTCATATTGTGATGTCAGGAAAAAGAACAGGAAGATTTGTGAGAAGTAATTGGTTGAATTTGTGGAAGTAAAAATGCAGCACCCAATACATCAGGGGGATTCATATGTTTCTTATTTGATTCACAAGAATTCCACTTCTCTTTCTAAATTTTTATTATGTCAATTTTTCGATTCTAACCAACTTATGCTGTAGTTTTTTATTCTAACCTTTTTCTATGCTATGGACTTGATTGTAAATAACTGGCGATTTGTTGGCACTGGATGGTTCTGGATCTGTTGATTGATGATAGCTGGGCGAAAGGACAGCAAACATTCTAAAGCATTTATTTCCAGTGCCAAAACCTGATACAAAGCGTATTATCACTCTTGCCAATCAGTCTGACTATATTTCTTTCAGGTTGGTTATCTTCAGCTCACCTCACAGATGCTTCTGTTCAATGATCAGTTGCCATGAAAATGCAATTTATGGGAAAATAAACATGGATGTAGGATTTTGTTATTTCACTAATATTGTCTCCTTGAATCTCCGATCTGAGTGACTGCATTGCTAGCTACATCTATTTGTTCTCATCATTTAATGTGCTACTTCTGTTCATGAGAAGTACATAAAAATTAATTTGGATGTATTTTCCAATGCGTTTCTTTTTAGGTCCCGATGGCCTGTTTGAGAATAAGTTACAGAAAATGAGTTGAGGTAAGGTGGGTTGGATTACATAAAATTGTTCAATAACATGAGTTTTAGTTATCAGTAAGACATTATTATAATATATGAATATAATATTATATTCTCATATCATTGTATAATATAATATATTATAGAATAATATTATGTTAATATTAATATGATAATAAATTATTATTATATAATAATATCTGTACTATTATGTTACATTATATTATAATAAAATAGTAATATTATGAACAAAGCATTATTTTAAAATTATAATATTAATAATATCATGAATTAGAATACTTCAACTTACCCTGAACTGAACTCAACCTCATTGAAGTCAAAAGGCTAGTTTGAACCTTTAAACTCAATTCAATTGGGGTGAGTTGAAAATTTTGGTGTTGCACCAAACACCTAAATTATTGAGTTTGGCTTTAAACTCATCCCAAATTGGCTCTGAATTCAAACACAAACACGGCCTTAATCCCCTCAAAGTTGAAATTGCCTTCATAGTTGTCAAAAGGCACACCTATCTCAAGGCTCAGCTAAGGGCACCTTACTCTCAGAGGCATGTGCTTAGGCCCTAAGGCAAGCACCCCTCACTTTGTGGTGCAAGGCGCACACCTTTTGAACAATAGTTCTGAAAGGCGATAGGCACATCGAGACGCAAAGGGTCCTGGAGCCTGAGGCGCAAGGCACACGAGACGTGCCTTTGCGAAACGAGGGGCACCTTTGCAAAAAAAAACTCAAAATCGTGTAAAATCATAAACAATTATCAAATTATCAATAACAACATATGCATACCATTCATGATTCATCATCTTCAAATTCTAAACTAACAACATCAAAGTTGATTCATTCATCGTGTAAATTCTAAACTAGAAACATCATCAAAGTTTCAAACTCAAACTCAAACAAGTACCAATTATCATGCAAAGTTCTAAACAAATACATAAACACTACAAGTCCACAATCAAGAAAATGTTTTCATTTTGAAAAATATTATTTTTTTAAGTCTGAAAGATTAGCGCATTATAAGGAGACATATAAGAAAATGTTTTCATTTTGAAAAGCTATATCTCGGTATTTTGATAGCTAATATTCATTGTTGTTAAAATGAATTTTAATGAATTTTTCAAGAAATAGTAGGTATGTATTTTGGGGTGGTAAAATCGCTAAATTCTGATAATGGCAAGTGGTTTTCGGTGGGCAGTGGGCTGCTTGACAGCTGGTTTAATGAGGCGTGCCTCATGACCCGACGCCTCGCCCTGCAAGGCGCACGCCTCTCGAAAAACGCCTCGCCTCGGCCCAATCAGGGTGTCGAATTGGCGCCGTAAGGCGCCTTGCACCTAGGCGCGCTTTAACATCTATGTTTTGAAGCTATGCTACATATATATATATATATATATTGATGGACATGTTAAAATCTAACTAGAAAAAAGATTAAAAGAAATTTAAGAAAACAATAAAACACTCTGTTAGTTATCTAACATAAAATCTTTAACATTAAAACAAAGTCTCTCAAGTTGCAATAACTATTGAACATAAAACCCTAAACCTTAAAGTGAGAAAGGTGAAAGGATTGAAGGAGATCCAAAGGCAGATTTGACCTTTAAATGTCATTATTAATCTTGTCAGTGCAAACTTGTGGTATTTTTTTTTTTGTTTTTCATTTTTATTTCCAAAAGTTTTAGCTTGACTGTCATTCCAGAGTTTTTGTGTGTGTGTGGTTTTTGGGTCAATATGAAAGCACTATTGCATATATCATTTTTTGGGGTTTTAATTTTGATGAGGATGAGAAATCAGTGTAAATGTAATTTTAACTTTTAAAGATTTGAAACAATGCTTTATGTTGTGATTTACTTGTGATTTGTTATGTTTGCTAATTGTATGTCGTTTTTCTTGTCAGTGTGTGAATTTGTCTCGTGTTGAAACTTGAATTTGAAACAATGCTTTATGTTGATGGTTTAGCCTTCTAGTACTTTTTTCAAATAATATTAGTTGTTATTAACTTGTTATAGTGGTTGAGATCACATTAGTTTTATAGTAAAATAGTATTGATTAATTGTTATTTATGATTTTATAAGTTTGCATTTACGGTATATATTGGAAATAATAATACATAAGTATTTTCTATACGTATTTTTAATAAAAGTGTGCCTTGTGCCTAGGCCCCAAGCACTCTTGTGCCTCAGTGCGCCTTAATCCTTTGACAACTATGGTTGTTTGGAGATATCATTTTTTACACGGGGTTTTTTTGTATGTTCTTCTGTCCTTATTTGGTAGAAGAATGGTGTAACCATTTTGAATAAAAGTTGAGATGGGAGTGTTTGACTGCATCAATTACCATGATTTTTGGTTGGACCATTGTGTATGTCCATTCTTAGTACTTTTCCTGAGAATCATAAGCTCTATTTGGAAGTAATATGTATTTCCTCGTGTGTCTTTTATTCTAGTGGAACTTTATTTTCAGCCATTATTCCATCTTAACTGCATGTTAATATTCTGTTCTAAACATTCAGGCACCATATCTATGAGAAACGTGGAGGTCCTAAATCAATTGAGCTAAAAGAGATTGGCCCTCGATTTGAACTGCGGCTGTATCAGGTAATTGCACCATGCACTTCCAGTCATTTTGCAGGGCACCAGTGTTATATTTTTATTTTGCTTTTTTTTTTGAATGGGTGTGTTGTTATGCTTTTGTTTCTATTATTGTTTGCGGAGGGCTGTTTTCTGGAGCTGATGTTGTTAAGAGAACTATATGCCTTTTGCAGTTGTCACAATATTTCAGTTATTTGCCCCCATCCAACCACCCCCCCCCCCCCCCAAAAAAAAAAAAAAAAAACAAAGCCGCCTGGGGTGCTTTTCCTTGTCTTTTATGATTTTAGGACCTCTCATATTAATCCAGTCCTTTGGTAATAGAGATGATTCTTTTTCTTGTTGCATTTTGTTTTGTTTTTGTCAGAAGGGTGTGACCATTTCATGCAGATAGTATCTCAAAATAGAAACAATGACAACATAATATGCCTTATCCCACTATGTGGAGTCTGCTGCTTTGAATTCTAGCTTTTCATTCATTTCTATATATGGCCTTACCATCTGTAAGGCCCATATAATTAAATATCAAACCCAAGTGTCTTCCACCAAGCTGTTCTTGGTCTTCCTTTTCCTGTTTTACTAAATATTTGTTTTATTCCATCCCAAAGTTGTCAAAGGCTCGACATGCAGCTCCATCTGCCTCGTCACCACTGAGGTGCAGTGCTATGCTTGAGGCACTGCCTAGGCACACGCCTTGAGTTTTTAAGTGTGTTAAAATCCTATTTCTTGTCCATTTGTCATCTTAGATCTTATTTCTTGTTGATTTGATTGCATATTCTTGTATATCAGTGAGAGGGAAGCCTAGTGGTGTAAGTCAGAGATCTGTCAGATCTCCCACTTGCCAGGATCCTTTAGTAGTGATGTTCACTCACTGGAGAACTCTAGTCACGTCTGCCTTCTGCTGCATTTTTCTTTCTTTTGTAATTTAGAATAAACTAATTCTTTACCGAAATTGTTTTTCACCGTGTTCTACTCTTTACTTTTTTTTCTTTCTTCTAATTTCTGTTGCAATTTAGAAGAAATTAATTGCTAAGAAACAAATGTTTCATTGTGTGCTGTACTGATTTTTTTCTCTTCTGATTTCTTTTGCATTTTAAAAGAAACTATTTGTTTTTCTGTAACTGTTTTTGCTGTGTGTTGTGCTGTAACTTCCTTCTTTCTTCTCATTGCAAAAGAAATTAGAAGAAATTAGTTGTTTTCCTGTTATTGTTTTTTGTAATGTGTTTTGCTATAGTTTTTTCTTTCCTCTAATCTCTTTTGCAGTTAGAAGAACCTAATTTCTTTTTCAATTATATTATTTGTTATTATAGGGTTAGTTATTTTTCTTTTATGATTTTTTAAGTTTGCATTTATCTCCTTATAAGCATTTTGAATAAATGTGCACCTCATGTCCCCTGAGGCTTGTGCTTTGCCTTGCACCTTACACCGAGGCCCCAAGCGCTAATTTGTTCCACAGTGCACTTGCTCCCTGGCAACTATGTTATATCCACTGCTCGCAGGAAGTATTTTAAAAGATGGAAGTAAAAACCTTTTTGTTCTATTAAATTTTGTGGGGTATGCCCTTCAAAGTGTGCCTCTGGGTATTGATGTGACATATTTGTCATAAAGTTATGGTACATATATATATATGTATATATTATACTTATTTCGGGACTTGCTTGTAATTCTCAGATTTAATTTTTAAGAGGTTGTAGAACAGATAGCAATTAATATAGATGCTTCCTGTGCAATCTAGGTCTTGTTGCATAATGCGAAGTGTAAGGGACTAGAGCTTATCTTGAACTTTATGAAGTGAGCTTCCTGCCCTGCCAAGAGAATTTCTCTCGTTGGCTTGTGGTGTTTCTTTTGTTTTTCTTCTTTTTTTGGCTAATCTTTTATTTCTTCTGAGAAGATTTTCTTGTCTAAGCCTGAAGCAATTTTCTATGAATATTATGCTTATTTTTTTATGAGTACGCAATGTGCCCCCCCCCCCCCCCCCCCCCACACACACACACGCAACTCAACACTCAACAGAGGGCATGAAATAAGAGGCTGTTTGGTTTTGTGATGGGTAATCACTTTACCATGTTGGATGTTACAACATTTGAGGCTGCCAAAACTTATAACGTTGTTTCCAATTTGCTCCTTTATAACAGATCGTGAATACTCTTTCTATTGTGCTCTCGCATATTGCTTCTTTATTTTAAGCTGGAAGCTACCGGTTTCAAATGTGCTTCTTTTGATGCTGCAGATCAAACTGGGAACAGTGGATCAGAGTGAAGCCCAAACTGAATGGGTCATCAGACCATACATGAACACATCAAAGAAACGAAAGATTCTTGGGGATTGACTTGGTATTACGATTTTTCCATTCTTACCCGATGTGCGATGCAACGAGATTCCGAATGTGCTAGACCAATTAATGTACCCAAATTTTGTTTTATTTTTAGGCAAACCGCCTTTATGAAAAGAATCTTTGCCAGTTGAATGTTTGTGATTGGATCATGAATCCGCAGCACGTACTCTGTTTTCTTAGAATGATTGATGGGGCATGAATAGAACAGTGCATCATTGATAGGCATACAACACTGATTGATTAAAAGGGTGTAGAACCTGACTGCATGCTCGTAAAACTGAATAAACTAGGTTTGTGATGAAAGGCCAACCCAAGGCCGCCTACTGTGAATGCAATATGTATTACACCCCAAAAGGCCAGCTTCCGTTTCTCAGAATTTCAAGATTTAAAATAAGCACATAAAGCAGTGTCTACATGTTCTGTACACCTCTGCTGTTACATTCTCGCCTGCCTGCCTGCCGCCGATGTACAAAAAGGGGAGTAAAGGAAAAGGAGTTTCTAGAGAAAAATTCATCAATGACGTGGCTAGGCGAAGCAGCCAGATCATGCTCCTGGCCAATAATCTCAATGCAGTATGGATAGGACAGGAATGGCATGGCTTGCAATTTTCATAGATTTGAAGCTTTCGTGGCTCTAGGCCCTTGCACATAGTTTGTCATGCTTTTTGACCGAGAACCTCCTTGATCGTTGACGCAGACGCAGGTGATGCCAATGTACTAGTTACGCATGAATGATCTCAGCAGTTGGGCTGCTGATTTGGAACAGGCGTCCAACAGATGATGTTGGAGTTGACATAGATGAATTGGGATACAGGTCCTAGCTCACATCCAATTGATCATTCATCCTTTACTCTTCCATTTTGCTATCTTCATTTGAACTACTTTCAAGTGCCACAGCATGTTTATCACTGTTTGAAGTTCCTGTATCAGCTTCTCCATTTGAAAGGCTCTTGGTTTGATCTTCTCCATGTTCATTTGCAAGAGGTTCCGTCTGTGTACTTCCAGCTGACCTGCCTTCAGGTGGAGTATTTTCCATCTGGTCTTCAGGTGGAATATTTTCACGTGCACCATCCGACAAAGGCGTACCAGATTCCAACGAAGTGATCCCAGACTCCAAATTCTGCAGACCATTTTGCTCCGTGGCACCCATTGAAGGTACATGCCCGGGGTATGCAGAAAACTGATCGAACTGACGGCTCATCATTTGGGCCTGAGATAAAGAAAAAAAAAAATATTTCTATTACTACTCGACATCAAAACCCAGCTTGTAATGCAATATCACTTGTGTCAGTGTAAGTTATGGGGGGGAGGTATCAAAATAAATAAAACCAACCAAATGCAATAGGGCCTATCAAAACACGCAAGGCATGAATTCACTATAGTCAAAACATTTAAAACAGTAACTAAGATGTTTGGACATTTTCCGTCATGCCTTCAATAATAAAGTACAGATTTGCATTCATTTCGAACTCAGAACTTGGGTTCCACAACAAAATCCACTTCATAAAGATTCTCAAAGCCTTGGTTGACAGCAGAATAAAACCAATTAGTTATTCACCTCACTTAACAAACCGTCAACTTAGTTAACCTCTAGATTGTGCAAAAGATCATACAAAACAAAGTCAAACTCAGCAAGCCATTTGGCAGCCAATTCAATTTTCTTCTCCATTTTCTATCAAAATCACTTCAAGTTCATCCTCTTGCTGATATTATTAAAAGTCAAAAGAGGAATGAAGGCCAATGGAAGTCAACCCTGATTATCAAGAAGCAATGTTGGGACACAACTGCTGGTACCAAAACACCTCAATCAACTGGCTTGCTATTCCCAAGATTCTTAGAGACATAAAAGAATAAAAAAGGCATTAAATTTATTGAATGCAGAAAGCTACAGGCGTCCTACTAAGCCTTGTCCAGCAGAAGCATAGTATCAACTAACAGCTAAATCACAACCATCGAAATCATAACAAAATTTATCCTCTCTTCCCCACTAATGTATCTTAGCATATTTATGTGGGTGAAAAATGAATTTTGTTACATAAATGTAATGCCTTACAGTAGGTTAAAGAATAATACCTGATAAATTTTATAATTGACAATGCTCTCCATCTCTTCAAGACCACTGACAAGATGCATTGGTAATGTGTCCTCAACATTACGGTCTGTAAATGGTGCAACCTCGTTCATATTTAGGGCTAGGTGATCAGGTCGTTGAAGGAGTAGTTGAAAAGTGGGCTGAAGTTCATAGCACTGTTCAAAAAGAGAACGGCGACAAAAAACATAAAGCCCAAGTCGAGCACGAGACATGGCAACAACCAACCTTCTAACATCACGAAGGTGGCCCACAAACCGAGTGCGCACAAGAGATAACAAGATAATATCATTTTGCTGACCTTGGAACTTATCAACTGTGGCAACCTACAAAATTGTAGCAAAACATAACATCAACAAAAGCAATTGCAAATTCATACGATAAGAAAACACCAAGTTTCAAAAACAACATAGATTGGGAAGTTTCAACTTCCCAGCACCACCATGGGGGTGTAGAATGGGATCAAATCATGGCACTATGCCACTTAACGGTTCCCAACAAAGATTATCTTACTATTTTCCAAACCTCTTAACGATTCAGAATATTATTTGTTTGCCAACATCTAGTAACCAGTGTATCCCAAAATATTTGGATTGTCATAATTAGGTCAAAGGTCCATCAGATAAGGATCGAAAAGTTATTCTTGTGGACAATTTCAACTAAATTGGAAGCAGAAAACCTTAGAAACATTCTGAAAACATGAGGACAACAACAAAAGATATTAAATAGACATCAAAATTTTTGAAAAGAAAACTAGAAACCATTCTTGTGGTGGTGTGTCCCCTTGGTATTTTCAGGTCGCAATAGCCATCTGCCAATACCAATGGCACCATCTTTGAGGTTTGATCAAAGTTTGCACGTGAATATTTCATCACCAAATGCAAATAAAGCAGACATTTGGTTTAATAAAGGTCACCTCATCTTCATCATGGCAATGGTTGTTGCCGATGGAAGTCATATTAATGCTTTGGTCTTGATCTTCTAATTCTTGTTATTTTAGTGTTTAGTATTCAACCCTTGCATAAGAGGTTCCCAAATTGGTTTATCTTTGTGTTTAATTTGTTCCATAATGCCAGTGTCCACCGAGCTCTTCCCCAATCAGCAGCATGAAACCATTGGAGAGCAAATTGTATAAAATCACATATTATACATATGTGCATACACATGTACATGTTTGTATGCATGGATGCCTAAAAATATTTTGCTAAGTGTGAGAGAAGAGATAAAGGAAAAAGTGGATAATAGCCACAAAGTTATGAGGATCACATTTGCTAAATTTCCCTATTTAAATAAAGTTTTAGAGGAACTTGCTCTTGGTGAAGTTTTTGGTGAGTTAATATAGAATAAGTGTGCTACTTTTTTCCCCCTTGGTGTCACCGAAGCATTATAGATGAACAGATAACTTCTTGACAAGATGGAGTTACAAATTCTCAGAAAAATTCATATTGAAAGACTAGAGGAACTTCCCTCTGGACATTTTAACAAAATTTCTGAGAATAAGAGGATAATAGACGTAAGATTACTTACTTTGTTGGGTGGGCCAATGAAGTTGTATGGAAGACATCGTCTGGCAATAACATCCCGGATCAGAAGTTTCTGTCCATTATAAGTTGTCAAGATGGATATCCTATTTGCAGGGTATCCTAATAAACGCATGTACATATAGACACTAACAACATATTCAGCCTCCCCCACATTTTGGTAAAACCAAGGAGAAGGAGCAGTCTCCCCTCTGCCAAGGTAGTCAGGAACATCCACAAGCTGATATTCATAAGAGAATCCAGCATTTGCTCTATGGAAAATAGCTTCTTTTTTCACATATGGAAGATCACCCAAATCTCTATACCGCCAATTGTAAAGTCTGGCTATACTTGGCCTAGCTCTACCTTGGGCATTGAGCTCAATGTAAGGAATCCCAAGACGAACAAACCTTGTGAATAGACTCTGATCCATGTGACTGTACTTTTGGAAAGCCATATTCTTCACAACAGGAGGCAACTGGTGATGATCACCAATCAATATGCAGCGTTTAAGACGCGCATAACCATCTTCCTGCCTCTGGAGCAACATGGGAATGAATGTTTCAATCTCTAAAATTTGGGCACTTTCTTCCATTAACAGGTTGTCATATTTGAACCCAAACTGGAGAAAATCCTTCCGTTTTAGAGCCGCATGAGTGCAAGTCATTGCCACAATCTTGGCTTGTTTAGTCATCAGGTAATTTGATCGATCAACAGTTGACTTGAGCAATTCAAATGCCCTACACTCTTCAAGTTCTTGAAACATTGTTTTAAGATGCCGAAAGCAACCCTTAGCAGCTCGCATGTCTTTCTCAAATGACTGGCCCGAAAACACTGGCTGAGGTGTATTGGAGAAGAATTCCTTAAAAGGAAATCGGTCCTGAACAAATGTTGGTTTATCTTGATTCTCTGCAGAAGCAGCTAAGAATTGCTCCCACCTTGAGTAGACATGAAGCAACCAAAAGTATCCAGCAGTTTCACAAGTGTAACCTACATCCTCAGGAAGCTGGAGAGATCTAGCAAGCCTCTCTACTTCACTGAGCAGTTCTAATCGTCGAACAAGCATAGCATTCACACGACCTTGTCGACTAAAGTCAAGATCAGTTGCTAATTCTTGTTCACCTTGACCAAGCCGAAGAAGATAGCGAGCAGGAACATCCCTCTGTAAAGATCAACTGACATATATTAATAAAAAGCAACTCATAGAGTACTACATTGCACAATTGTTGGAGTGGAACTAAAATTACCCTCCTGTCCTTACTCATAAAAATCCAAAAAGAAAATGTTGACCAACTTCAAGAAAAGCTTATACCTGCATTATCTTTTCAAAAATATCATTCAGAGCCTGATTGGAATGAGTAATTATCAGTGTTCTCTGAGATGGACAGTTATGGTAAAGTACATTAAGGATTTGCACAGCTGTATCAGTCTTCCCTGTACCAGGTGGACCAACAACCATAGTTAATCCAGGCTGAATACCTGAGGTTATTGCTCCAACCTGCATAACCAGGAGGCAAAAATGAGCACATCCCATAAAGGCAAAATTGTAAACCATAAATAACACCACTGACAAATGAATCTGAAACAAATTACATCAGTTTCACCAGGTACTTTTGTAGGAATTAAGAACATATGCCTAAGCAATAGGACACTTGATACTTGCGATAGGACAAGTTGGTAAGCATATTGCATGTTGAGTACTGCATAAAACTCTATTCTATACATAAAAACATATAAACCTAGTTTTCACACACCAATTTACAATAAATAAATAAGCAAATACAAATTATGAATGTTAGCAGAGACCATGTGTTGTTTGGGCACTAGAATTAGGTGCGGGTACATGATCCTGCTCATACCTCATTTGTATAGAGGAGGTTGCAACACATAAGCTTAATAAGCATTTAGACCCAAGAATTACACATTTAAACTTCAAATGCAAGCAGATGAATCTTCTCTAGGTAACTAATGTCAATGCTTATTCATATTCTTCAGAGATTTCACATTAGCATTCACAACTGCTGTTGTCAGTTCATTAGTGTGGGTGCACATATGCACTCCAAGTGGGCATGCCAGATCACCTCTATGTCAAGTTGTCAGCCATCTGGATCTCCACAATCTCTCAATCTGAGGATTGACCTTGTCATGGCACACATCTCCAAAACAATGCTTGTTGAGTTGGCAAGTGAATCTTCATAACCTCTCCTCCCAAAGAGCCCTACATGTGTTTCTCTTTGTGTGCCAGCCTCATGAGGTGGCACATAAATCTCTACAGTCCCTTGAAATATCAATGGCCTACCTGTGAGCAATTTTTATAAGGATGAAGGATGCTCGAGGCATCTCCCTGGTTCAGCTGATGGAACTCTCCATACATGTTCCATATCATCCACTCATTACAAAGATGCTCACTGCACAGCTTGACAAATTAACACTCCATCCAAGCCTTTGCTCGCTATTATTGCCCTCCAACAGGGAGCTCTCCATCAGTGACAATCACGGAAACACCAAAACCCAACCTATGAAGCTATCTGTCCAGGTGATCGCCTCATGATATACTTTCTCCTCTATGTGGAGACAAAACCTGCAACTATGTGTCATGTTAGTTGAGTATTGGGCCAATATAATAGGCTGCAGGCGTTGATTTAGTGGGCTGAGGCCTGTGTAAATAAAGGCCACGGATGAACATAGCTGGAGGAATGTTCCAACAAGTCGGGCAAGTTGTTAAGCAAGTGGAGAGGGCATAACCGCTTTTGGCACCCAGTTAGGACATAGATCAGTATAAAAACAACTGATCTACGCCTTCACCCCTATGTTGAATGAAATCTGGAAATTAATTTCCCTCTCAATTCTCATTCTCTCTTTCCCTCTAATTCTCTCAATCCTTCCTCCTCTCTTTCTCTCGCCTTTCTCAATCAATCGAGAACTCGCTTATCAGATCAGGAATCTGACACTATGTAGCCCTACCTATGTTAAGTTGAAGTCCTTAAGGTATTGCTGATCTCTAACAACTAGACACTTCAACAACATAGACTGGGTTGTGCCTAGGTCACCCTTCACACAAGAATTCTATAACATGTGAATTGATTGGCACAGCTACAGGTTTTGCAAGGCCTTGTTCCTCTTCACTTGAGGAAACTTGGTCTTAACCAATCACAAGAGAGAGAATCCATCCAGAATGTTGGATGCCCTTCACAATGCCCACATACCCATACTTCTGAATTTAAGGTGCCACTACCACCAAAACTTCCATAATCAACCATGTCAGAGCGTCAAGCCAGGATCAACTATCCAGGTACCTTGGATATCAATGCTTTGGCCTGACCTCTGCACAAAAAATAAGGGTTTTTTAGTATTGAGATAAAACCAAACCTCAGTACATAAAAAATCTAGTCTATCCTGCATCAGAGTAAGAAATCCAACTACTACTCTCTAGTAACTGCCACTCTCCCTCCCTTGAAGCCCCCCAGTAATTACCAGTCGGCTTGGCATCCCTCTGCCAATGCACCACAAACACCTTCTAAATCATACTCTACCATAGATTTTAAAGGCGCGCCTAGGCGCCAGTTCGGCTCCTCAACTAGGCCAAGACAACGCGTTTTCCGGGAGGCCCTCGCCTTGCATGGCGAGGCGCCGGGGCATGAGGCATGTCTCATGAAACCTAGATTTTATTTAAAACCTGGGCAGCCCAAGTCGAGGCTCGTCACTCCCATCCCATCTTCCTCCCAAGTCCGACGTCACTCCCATCTTCTCCCTCTCCTTTCGACCTTCAAGCCAGTTGCTGGAAACACCCTCCTCAAGTTGTCCAGCCGCCAAAACTCCCATCTTCTCTAGCGCCAGCTGCCGATCGGCCTGATCTTCCTCTCCTCATTGCTGTCAAGCCGCGCCCGCCTCCTCTCTTCCTCTCCTCTCTTCTCCTCTGCTCGTAGCACACAACTCAGGCTCTTCTCCTCTCTTCCTCTCCTCTCTTCTCCTTTGCTCGCAGCTCACAACTCATGCTCTTCTTCTCTCTTCTTCTCCTCTACTCTTCAAGCTGTCAAGGAGCCCACTGCCCACCGAAACCAGCTGCCGTTCTCAGTTCCAGCCTCCCCTCTTCTCAGTTCCAACCTGCTCTCGTGAGTTCTTTACTTGTTTTATTTGATTATTTCTTGCCTACTAGCTTAATTTCTCTTGCTGGTTGCTGCTCTCTCTTTATATGGCTGTTGTTCTCTTGTTGATTAGAGAATTTTGTGAAAGTTGGAATTGTGTTGCAGCAGCCCAGTCAATGTCGTCGACAACTTCCAAAACTAACTTGGCATGGAATTACTTTGAAGCTAATCCTAATGACAGAAATACCACCACATGTAAATTTTGTCGTAAAGTAACGAAAGGTGGCATATTTCGGGCGAAACAACATCTTGTGGGTGGTTTTAGGAATACTAAAGCTTGTCCAAAATGTCCTCCATCAGTAAAACAAGAGATTGGAGAGTACATGCAAAAGAAGAAGAATGACACGGATGAGTGAAATACGGCACTATTAGATGATGATTTTCAATTTGGTGAAGAGTATGATGATGAGGAGGAGCTGCCACAAAGTAGAAAAAGACCCAATATATCTACCGGAAGTGGAAACGATACTGGTAGTGTTAAATGGCCAACACAAAAGGGTCCACTTGTGTCATGAACCTAGGGTTCGTGATAGGTTACAAGAGGAATTGGGGAAGAAACTGAGAAGAAATGAAGAGGAAGATTGAATAGAATTAGGGAGAGAAAGAATGTAACAGTGAAGAACGAGAGAGAGAGAAATTGTAGAGAGAATCAGATATTCATTTACTCATTTCTTGCATATTCCCTTCCTACAGCTGAGGCAATATATATATAGCTTCACTTAGCTACCAAACAAAACTCTCTAACCAACTAAGCTACAAGACAAAAAGGGAAATAACTTCATTTACTCATTTACTCATTTCTTGCATATTCCTTTCCTACAGCTGAGGCAATATATATATAGCTTCACTTAGCTACCAAACAAAACTCTCTAACCAACTAAGCTACAAGACAAAAAGGGAAATAACATAATAACAACACCCATGTGCTGTAACCAAATTACAAAGATACCCCCTAACTATAATTGTTACTCAATTACGGCTTTGCCCCTATAATACCCAAGATCGTGACAATTTTCCCCCCCTTGAAATGTTTCTTGTCCCCAAGAAACTTATTACCACCTAGTCGTTAGCCGTTGCTTCTTTATCCAATGCCCCTCTTCACCCAGCGATTTCTTCTTCGCTTTTCCTTCTTCTTATCTTGTTTTTTCCTTTTCTTTTGCCTTCTCTTTTCTTTCTCCTCATCAACAATATTATGTCTTGTTGCCACACCAATTTCAGCCATCCGCCTCTTCCTTAGTACTATCAAAAATGGTTCCAAATGCGCCATCAGTCCTACAACCCCATCCTCCAACTCTTCCCGCTGCAATGTTACCTTTGCTTTGTCTTGTGTGCCCGTGCCAATGACATACATGTGAGATGTTCCAAGCAAGGTGTCCAGTGCAATCCTTTGTTCCTTCTCTTTAGGCTCCTTATTCTGTTGTTTCAAGAGATCAATGGCATCAGGAGTCTTAGCTCTAGTGGCAGTGCTTGAGAAGTTGACAACTAATTGAGTGCCATCCTCCACTTCCTCCTCCCCAATCTCTTCTTCCATGCACTCCTCAGCCCTCTCCATAGCCAAGACCAAGGGAGCAATACGTTTAGACTCTTCCATATCTTTAGTAGGGGCCTCCTCAAGTGGAAATACTTTTACTTGTTGGTAGCTGGAGTACACCAAGGATTTACTTTCAACAATGTTGTTCTTCTTTGGCTTCTCCATTTTAAGAAACTCCTCCTTATTAAAACTCTCATGATAGTCATCAAAGTATTCGACGGGAAAACTGTAATGATACTCCTTAGATAGTACCATCGCAAACTCTTGCAACTTCTCGCGAAACATTCGACCGAATTCCTTACACTCTTCATCAAACCCTCTGTTGGTTCCTTTGTCCCTTCGGCTAGTCTCATTCTCAAACTTCTTTTCCCAAATTTGATGCTTCTAGTCAACTGAAAATGCAGCATTCTTTGGCTGCCATTGAAGCTCCATTCCAGCTGAAAATGAAGCATTATTTTGCTGCAATTTAGGGCCCATCTGCTCCATGTATGCACTGCCACCAATGGCCTTATGATCAGGTCGTCCCCCTGAAAATACAGCACCCTTCTGCTGCGATTGAGACTCCATTGGATTCCTTCGTGCGCTACTTCCCAAGGCTTCACGAGCAGGACATTCCATTGAAAATGCAGCATCCTTCGGCTGCAATTGAAACCCCATTTCAACTGAAAATGAAGGATTTTTCTGCTGCAATTGAGGCTCCCATGCTCTCCTACATACACTGCTCCCCTTAGCTGATTTTTCACAATCAGCATACTTTGAAGACCAAGGAGCTATATACATATTGCTCTTCTTCAAACAAATTATCCCAAAATTCAAGCCAAAATTAACCTTTGTTTACCTTACTAGCAGCCTAGGATTTGATTGGAACTACCGCCATAAAGAGCGCCGGAATTCACAGCCAAGAGTCACCCCTCCAAATTCGCCTTCCACAATCCACTCCCAGCTGCTCCAAATCTCAAGTTTCTGCTGTGCAAATACTTTCAGAACTTGATTGAATCGGTTCGGCTCAGCTGTCCGTCTTCCTCTTCAAGACTTGGACCTTTAATTACAAAAACTGATTTCTCTACCTTCCACTCAAATCAAAACCACAACCAAGAGCTGCTATTACCCGATCACCGTCAAACACCTACTTCACACTTTAGTGGCCCCGAGAATAAATTGGATCCGAGAATCTGTTGTGGCTTCCGACGAGTTCTTTGAATTCTTAGAAATCTCCTTGAATCTCTGTTTGATCAATCCCACGGGGAGTCATCGGAATCGATTCTGAGATTCAACCAAAAATCTACTCAAAGCAGTTGGCAACCTATAATCCGCTTCTGTGGCTTACGGCTAATGAATGCCACCTCACCCACTGCTTCAAGAAGTCGCCCAGACTTAATTCGCCTCAAAACGGAATCTGCAGATATTTGGGTTGGCTTCGCCTTCAAGTCTGGAGCGTCACAACAGCACTCCTTGTTGAACTAGCTCTAGTACATGGTCAAATGAATAAACCGTCGAGAGCTCGTTTGAGAGTTGGTTTGGCTGCTTTGCTCTCGTTTCGGTAATGGAGGAAGAAGGGTGAAGCAACCGAAGAAGGCACTCAAGCAGAAGGAGTCGACGGCCAAGGAACTGCTCTCGTCTGGTATTTCCGAAATCTGGTAGCAACTACAATGGGTTCAAGAAGTCACCCAGATTCGCTTCTTACCGTCTGGGTCGAAATCACTGACCAATCAAAGTGGCAGTACCAGCAATGCACCGGTCGGAAACTTCATCGTTTGGGTCGGAATCGCCCTTCGATCTGGTCGTAACCCAATCACCGACCACAAGCCCCAATCGCGAATCCTCCTGGCTTGCTCGCCTTCAATTCTGGACAAGATTGGAGTCTTAGCCGCGAGCCGTCAGCCTCTTGCAGTGATCACCCTCCACACAAGATTACAACGGATTCAAGATTACCCAAGCTCTGTGTGCGTTTGCTGATATTCAACGACTACCCCCACTCGCTTCCACTTCGCACCTTCTTTTCTCGCCAGAATCAGCACCCTTGTCTCACCCAACCGTCTTCGGCGGACTTCCTCACCAACAGTGAGTGTTGTCTGTTCACGACGCTCAAGTATGCTCGTCTATCGACCAACTCCAATCGCGAACGCTCCTCTGTACTGATCGATGATGGGCCCCGCTATGAATCGACAACGGAAATTATAGCCGACCAAATCGACCAACTCTCTTACAAGAACGATTGAATTTACAACTGAGGAACGGTTGGCTCTGGTCGAAATCACCTTTCGAACCAAATGAGCAGCACACTGCTGAGCCCCAATCGGATTAGTCTTCAAATTGGAGCTGCAACAGAATCACAGCCGAGGATGATAAGGCTCTGCTCGTCTGGGAGTTTCAATCAACTGGAATCAAATCCACAGCCAAGGATTGACTGCTCTGATACCATTTATCACGAACCTAGGGTTCGTAATAGGTTAGAGAGGAATTGGGGAAGAAACTGAGAAGAAATGAAGAAGGAGATTGAATAGAATTAGGGAGAGAAAGAATGTAACAGTGAAGAACGAGAGAGAGAAGAGAGAAATTGTAGAGAGAATCAGATATTCATTTACTCATTTCTTGCATATCCCCTTCCTACAGCTAAGGCAATATATATATAGCCTCACTTAGCTACCAAACAAAACTCTTTAACCAACTAAGCTACAAGACAAAAAGGGAAATAACAGAATAACAACACCCATGTGTTGTAACCAAATTACAAAGATACCCCTAACTATAATTGTTACTCAATTACAGCTTTGCCCCTATAATACCCAAGATCGTGACAACTTGATGTTTTTCTAAAGACCCAGAAGTTACTGTGTTGAAAAGCAAGAGCAAAGGAAGGCAAACAAGGTTGGGTGAGAATGATTTTGCAAAAACAGAGTTAAGAGCTCGAGTTTGTAGAAGCTTTGCACGATGGATGTATGATGTAGGCATTCCATTTAATGTAGTGACATATGACAGTTTTAAAGTCTTTGTAGAAACAGTTGGTCAGTATGGTCCGGGTGTGAAGCCGCCTAGTTCCCATGAAATCAGGGTTCCCCTTCTCAAACAAGAGGTGGAAGCCACTTGTACAATGATAAAAGATAATGAAGAGACATGGGCCAAATATGGATGTTCCATTTTGTCAGATGACTGGAAAGACAAGAGGGAAAGGACATTAATAAACTTTTTAGTCAATTCTCCTAAAGGAAGTATATTTTTGGAGTCTGTTGATGGTTCCAGCTATTCAAAGACTGGGAAAAAGATATTTTAATTATTAAGTAAATGTGTGGAAAAGATTAGAGTAAGAAATATGGTGCAAGTGGTCACCGATAGTGCTTCAAACAATGTTTTAGCAGGTATGAAATTCATTTTTGTAATTTGTATTATGTTTATAAATAGAACAATTTGAATATTTATTATTTACTAATACCTTGTTAATTTCACTCTAAATAATAATAAGAAGATTTTTGGAGGCAAAATATCTTACGTTGTTTTGGACACACCATGTGCAGCGTAGTGCTTGGATTTAATGTTGAAAGATATTTTCAAATTGCCTAATATGAAGAAGACACCATGTGCAGCGCAGTGCTTGGATTTAATGTTGAAAGATATTTTCAAATTGTCTAATATGAAGAAGACATTTGAGAGAACTGTTATGGTGAATAGCTACATCTATACTTATTTGAGTCTAGTAAACATGCTCAAAATGTTTACTGACAAGAAAGAATTGTTGAGGCCTGCAAAAACATGGTTTGCAACTACCTTTATCACTTTGGGCACAATGCATAGCCTGAAAAGCAACCTTAGAAGGATGTTTACCTCTGGGGAGTGGATGACAAGCAAGTGGGTAAAAGAAGCGGGGGCTAAAAAGGTTGTAAGAGAGATTTTGATGCCTTCATTTTGGAACAATGTTGTATATGCTTTAAAGGTGGCTAGTCCATTAGTGCGTGTACTGCACTTAGTGGATGGTAAGAAGCCAACTATGGGATACATATATGAGGCCATGGATAGGGCCAAAGAAGCAATTGCTAACTCTTTTAATGGGGATGAAAAGAAGTATGCACCGATTTTTCAGATCATTGATAATCGATGGGATATTCAACTTCATCGCCCCCTACACACTATTGGTTGGTACTTGAATCCAGAATATTTCTACAAGGCTGAACGTATAGATCTAGAGATCATGACTGGCTTATATGAATGAATTAGAAAGTTAAATCAAGATGTAAAGGTTCAAGACCAAATTGATGCTGAGCTTTCAATGTATAACAAGGCAGATGGGTTCTTTGGAAACTATATGGCTATTAGAAAGAGAGCTGAGAAATCACCAGGTATACACATGTATATATTACATTATATATATAATCATTCTAGATAATAGATAATAATTAACTCATGAATTTTATTGGACAACTGATGGTGGGCTTCATATGGAATGTCAACACCCACGTTGCAAAATTTTGCAATTAAAATTCTTAACTTGACTTGTAGTTCATCTAGATGTGAACGTAATTGGAGTGTATTTGAAAATGTAAGTGCATTGTACATATAACACTTACAATTTTTATTAGTAGTTAGTTTGTTTCATATAGCTTATTCTTAGTATGTTTTTGCATAAATTGTTGTAGCTTCATACTAAACAAAGAAACAGGCTTGATCAACTTTATTGAAACAACTTGGTGTTTGTGAAATACAATAGAGTATTGAGGCGTCAAGATCAAATGTGTGATACCATTGACCCTATTATATTGAGCCACATTGATGAAAGCAATGAATAGTTGACTGAAAAGCTTGATGAGAAGAATGATAAAGATGATGAAATTGTTTTTCCAGATGACGTTGGAGATGGGTTGACATGGAGTAATGTCGTTGTAGCTGCAGGAGTTGGAGAGCCTAGTTATCAATTTAGAATTAAACAAACTCGATCACAATCGGGTTCAACTTCGGCTTCGACTTCAAAGCGGTGAGTAACTTAGGAGATTGAAGAGGAGGAGGAAAGTGAGACACAGACCGAAGATGATGAAGACTTGGAAGATGGAGAAAAATTGGGAGAGGAAGAAGAAGATGAAAGGGTAATTGAAGGGGATGATGAAGATATTGACCTTGATGTTGATAATCTTCTTGATGATGATTGATTAAAACTTCTTTATTGATTGTGAACTTGTAGTGTTTATTGATTGTGGACTTGTAGTGTTTTGTTTAGAACTTTGCATGATGATTGGTACTTGTTTGAGTTTGAACTTTGATGATGTTTCTAGTTTAGAATTTGCATGATGAATGAATCAACTTTGATGTTATCAATTTAAAATTTGAAGATGATGAATCATGAATGATATACATGTATTATTATTGATAATTTGATAGTTGTTTATGATTTTACAATATTTTAAGTTTTTTTTCTAAAAGGTGCGCCTCGCACCTCAAGCTCCAGGACCCTTTGTGCCTCGATGCGCCTATTGCCCTTCAGAACTATGTACTCTACTAAAGAATACAAAACTTTTTGCGCACCAACCCCAGTTCAAAGTCTATTACATCCTCCAAAACCTTCAAAGAACCCTCAACAACGAGGTAATTAAAAATATAGCTTCATGAGATCCTCTAGTGCTTAAGGATCAGTTCTCTTCCAATCTGCCAATAAAATAATATATTGCATACTGCTTAGGTTCACTTTCTCTCTAAATGAGTATTGTGTGTGTGTGTGTGTGTGTGTGTATATAAAAGACTTTATTCATCTTTGTTTCATCATTTTGTTTGGGGACTTAGTTTAAATGGGACATTCAGAAGATATAATGATCCAAAATTAGATGTGCAATAAACAAATCAATATTTAAGCTAATCTGCCTCAAGTAGTGAATATAACTCATGTAAATATCTTTTAAGCATGCATAGGATATTTGGTGCGCTTATTTCAAAACTAACTTGCAGGAAGAAAAGGCCATAAGCAATTTTTTTCTGCTGAGAGATTACAATAGAAGACAACATATCAAGTTTTTATCCATTATGTAGAGTTGGTTACATGAGTTCTAGCTTTCCATTCATGTCTATCCATTATTTTATCTTTTGTAAGGCCATATACTTAAAATCAGACCTAAGTATCTTCCATTGCAGTCCCCCCCCCCCCCCGGGGTCTTCATCTACCTCTTTTTCAACTACTTGTCCCCCCCCCCCGCGTCCTTCATCTACCTCTTTTTCAACTACTTGTTGCATTCTATCAAATCTTGTCACAGGAACATCTACTGCCCAACTTCTCACATAACCAAACTATCTTCATCACGTCCCCCACACTTATGTTTAATAGGAGTGTCATGACCCAAGTAGTAAGTAAAGGGCAATATAGTAATAGTATTATAATAATAGTTAGGAGATATTTTAGAAACACATGGGGTGCATGTGCTAGGCCGTTATTGAGCTTGTAATGCCTATATAAGGCTACTGCTATTGGTTTGTTGGGTATGCTGAAAATTAATATTGAATCACTACTTTCTCTCTCTCCAATTCTCTCTCTCATTTCTCTCTATTCTGCTCTCCCTCATTTCTCTTAATTTTCTCCCTAATTCTCTTCAATCTCCCCTTCCTTTCTTCTTGTTCTTCCCCAATTCCTCTTCTAACCTATCACGAACCCTAGGTCCGTGACAAAGAGCCACTCCAACTTATTACAAATTACCCCATTTCTAATTTTATCTTATCTTGGATGACCACACATCTATTTAAGCATCCTCATCTCAGTTACTTTCATAATTTGCACATGTTGGTACTTTGCCCAATATTTTGTGCCATACAACAATGCTCATCTTATAACTGTTTTATAAAATTTTTCTTTTAGCTTTAGTGAAATATATTACTATCACGTAAAACACCAAATGCACTTTTCCAATTTAACCATCATGCCTTAATTCTATGGTAAAATACTCATTAAACTTCCCATATTTTTGGATGATTGATCCAAGACATCTAAATTGGTCTTTTCTTAGTATGATTTGATCTGCCAATTTTACCATAACATTATCTACACATTATATTAAAATACTAAACATATATTCCATATATTCAGTTTGGGAGATTACAAAAAAATATAAAACAAAAAACTGTAATATTTTTGTTGAATCAAACACCAGAAGCCCAAAGTTGAGTTCAGTTGAAGCAACAAAGAGAATTCAAAAAAATCTCCCAAATGAATTTGTCAAGAACCAAACTAAGTGTAAGACTAAATCAATCAAATGAAGTTTGTTTTGAAATAAATTGGGTGCAAGATCCAATTCCAAGAAGTAAACACTCCAAAGAGAACAAGAAGCTAGCGAAGGGGGAAAAACATAGCAAGAAAAATAAACCTTCCAGTAACTTACTGCATCGAGAAGAGTTGTCAAGTACCTGTATTGGTGTAAATCTGACTGAATTCTGCTTTGGCTGATCCTGTGGATATGGACCTGGGTCAGGAGGAACATAAGCCTCAACAATAAGTTTTTCCCTCTCAGTACTGGCATCCACCATATTAGTATCGTTAACTGAAGTTACAGAAGACTTTTCATTGCCAGGAAGGGCCTGAGCATTCCCTTTCAGATTCCTTGGAAGCGCAATTCGAAAAGGGGGATTTGGCTGCAAGTTTTCTGTGCCATCGGAATTTATAAAACAAACCTAGACAAACAGGAAAAAACCTTTAGTCATATAACATGAAGCCAAAAAACTACAGAGTGATAGAGCTAGCCTAACTCCAAAATTTTTACACACCAAACTATAATACGGAAAAGATAATACCAACCTGATAATCTGGGAAACTCTCTGTGACATGGTCAGCATCAAGGAAGGTATCTTTGAAATCAACTGTATCTAGGAGATCTGGCATATTCGTCCACTGTGCTGCAGAAGGGTTACCATACCCCAAAAATATATCATGCAACCAATCAGGAACTATACAAGTTTCATTCATCAAATCTCTTATGGATTCTAAAATGGCTTTGAAATTATTTTCCTTGGGTTTCCTCCTCATGAGTACATTGAAGTTACCATAAACATCTTCTGCTCCTTTCTCTGCTATATCAGTGACATCCATATGGTATTGAGCGGTATCAAGAGCAATAGTTACAGTTCTCAGATCACCTTTCGCAGGCTTCCATTCATCCCTTTTAATTCTCCCAGTGAAATCATTCATGAGGGTTCCCTCCTCGTCTCGGATCTCAATAATTTCACAACCACGTACATATTGAAGACCAAGTTTCTGAGGGACAGTTGCTTTTGCAGATTCGTCTGCACTTAGGGGCTCAAATGTAGGGCGAATAGATAGTAGAAAGAGAACATCATGTTCTTTAAGGGCATTCCATTCAGATCGTATTTGAGTCTTGTAACTAGAAATGCTGAAAGTAACTTCTGCTGTCACAGATGATGGCTTCACCTCTCCAATATTTGGCTGCTTTACCTCACTAATCTTAAATTCTTTAATTGGCACAGCCATTCTAGACCAACCACGGAAACCAGTCTCTCCCTCATTATCAATATGAGCAAGGAGATGCGGCACAGCTTCTTGGATATCCTCCCGGATCTCATACGTTGACTCGAGGCGGAAAAGGTTGAAATTTCTAAGCAGATAATCATGAAGAGTCAGAAACTGTAAATTAAGTTTTGGGAGTGCTAGACAGCCTTCCCCAGTGTAGTTGATGCTTGGAACAAGGCTTTCATCCCACATTATCTGCTCATTTGGGTAAAGTGGAAGAGCGTTTATGGCCTCCTTCTGCGATCTCTGTTTCTCAAAAAAAGAAACCATAACTTCAACAAGAAAATCAACTCTTTCTGACCATGGATCATCTTTTGACACCAGTTTGAGCTGAAGGACCAAAAAGAGAATGTCAACTAAATTAGTATGTATGATATTCATGGGAAACATAAATAATGCACTCAGGTTAAGCGAAAGCAGTGATGAATACTCTGCAATTAAAATTGTTGTTGTTGCTGTTCTTGTCCTCATCATTATTGTAATTCTCTGCAATACAATCCATTTATTTTCTTTGTCTTTCTTCATTTAACGTTGTTTGTCCTCTGTTTCCTTTCACCTCAGACATGGGTTAACAAACACATCAGTTTTACCTTAACCTGTGTTACTGCATTCAGCTATTCCTTACTCCATCACAGTCACTATTATCTCTAGAATTCTGGCCACACATGAGATGAATGTCACACTCAAAAAAAAAACAGTATTCTGATTCCCCTCAATACAAAGAAAAATAGGGGCCAGATAAACAGAGAAAAAAGACCTAGGTTCTTTTATTTGTCCCATTGATTAAATTATTTGCTTCTTAACTCTGCAAGCATGTGCATGTAAAGTTGTCACATTAAACAGACTGTAAACCTCTACAATGAGCTATAAATCCCACTCCTGCCTATGCCCTGATTTTTTCTGATTCACCAAGTAAAAGCACCATGTGCCATTATCAACTTCAAAGATGTAGAACCCATAACTGTCAACAAACAAGAAAGACGATGAGTGTATACAAACTTATTAATCCTTCCTTACAAATTTGGTTTTTAAGGAATAAGATTATATATCCAGCT
The DNA here is from genome assembly GCF_014633365.1 of Diospyros lotus. Taxonomy (NCBI): domain Eukaryota; kingdom Viridiplantae; phylum Streptophyta; class Magnoliopsida; order Ericales; family Ebenaceae; genus Diospyros; species Diospyros lotus. Next base: position 38,600,859 of record NC_068338.1, on the reverse strand, counting down.
TGAAGATTTTATGAATGTATTAGCAAACCAAAAAGAAAGGAACAAGATTTGTATTTCAGAGAGAAGTGGATATCCAGCCACTGATAATTCGAAATGAACTTCTCAATGAGCCATAAAAATATTCGACAATACTAAATGCGTTGATAGAAAATTAATGAAGTCTTAACACCAGAACACCACATAATGCCACACTTAACCAATCATCCTACCAACCTGGCAGCAGACTAGGTCCCTTAGCTCTTCTGGAGAAAGTACAGAAAGTTTCTTTGAAAGATCAGAGCGCCTGTTAATTGCCCCAATATTTGCCAATGCAAGTTCACGCAACTACAAATACAAAGGAAAAAATAGTTGAAGCATTATCAAGCCAAGACAATAATAAAAAACAATAATCACAAGCCATAAGCCCCCAAAAAAACCATGAAATTTTTGCAAGAAAGCAGTAGATCTTGGAATTATATGGAAGATACTGTACCTTGGGAATCTTCTTAAATGCAAGAAGCTGAAAAGCCTGGAGGCGGTCATAATGAGATTGAAGCACCTCATCATCGGTCATTTGTCTCCCTAAACGATCATCAATCTCAAAGCCTTCATAAAACTGGAGCAAGTCAACCAGTTGAGCAAACAGTTTCCCCTTCTCATGCCTGTATAGGGCACTTAAATGACATTTGGAGACAACAGCTACATCAGCAACAAGAGGCTTTAAAAACCTGTGCCAACATGAATACAAGTATAAAGGAAACTATTAGAAACTTTCTACATTTTGCTGGTTGAAGCAATTAAAGTCACATCTGAACATTCAAAGCTTGAAATGAAGAGGAAATGCAAACATCAAACTCAGGATTAGGAGACTAGCACAGAATGGGAAACAAATGTTTGCAGAATGTATCAGTACCTCCGAGTTGGGAGTTGACTCAAGAGATCTATAAGAAATTCCATAAACCTCTCACAGTACAATATGCAAGCATCATCGACTCCATCAAAACCATTAAGAGCAAACATTCCATCCTCGTTGTCATGTTTTTTTGGAAAAACCTTCAAATCAAGTATCTGCTCGGGAAAATGAGAAAAGACACAATAATAAGTTGCCAGATCTTACTACTGAAAGTAACAGGTTAAGACAAGCTTAATTGGGAATATGCACCTCCAGAAACTCTTGAATGAGATTTCTCACAAATGTCACTTCAACCAATACTGAGGGATCGAAGAGCTCTCCCCGTTTGGTTGCTTCCTTAGCTTTTCTAGTGATCCTTTTCCATTTCTTCAGGAGATCACGATTCACGGAAAGCTCCATCTATACTTCAGGGAAGGAAGTAAGTCAAAACTAAAAAAAAGGTCTGATAAAATAGAAACTTCTTGTTCAGATAGAACAATGCACCACTTAAAAACTTACCTGGAAACGACCATATGATAAACTATGCCAGCACTGCAAACTCGCTAATCTTAAAATGTTTCTACTCACTATCTCATCTTCCAAGCTCTGTCATGAAAGTTCCTCAAGAATTAAAAAATAATCTAGGGTAACTACAAATCCACAATAAGTTCATTAGTAAATGCAATCAAAATGAAGGACGGAAGAGATTTTTTTTGTTGTTGTTGTTGAACTGTCTTCTATATCAGTCTGGCAAGCTAGAATCATGTAGCTGATCCCATATAGTGGATAAAGGCTTGATATGTTGTTGTTCTTTGTCTTATTGTAATAATACTGTATGCACTGCTCCACATTGACAATTGGGAGAAACATTCTTGTCCTTACAATTTAATATAGAATTTATATCAAGTTTGCAATTAATTTTAAGGCATAGAGGTGAAAGAACATGGAGCATAACAATGACAGCAACAAATGAACGGAATTACGATTAACCACTACATGGCGATCACTGAATATGTAAGTCCAGAACTCATGGCAAATTCTATTCCCAATAGATTCCCATCGCCTTCAGAAATAGTACAGCACATAATTAAAAAAAGAACATTTCAACTTAACCCCCCAAGTTTGGCCTGGTGGTAAGAGGCCATAGCGGCCTCCCATGCCACCAAGATTCAAACCTCTCTTTGGGCACAGAGATTTATGTGTGCCTCCCTAGTGCAGATTGTTTATGGGTTATTGCTCTCGTTGAGAGAGAGAGAGAGAGAGCAAAAAATGGATCTACACCGGGCTGGAGATGGTTTCGGCCAACTTCATCACAGGAAAAATGTGAATCCAATTGCATCAACCTAATAAACTACTCATGAAACTTGTAACATGTTGAAACTCAGAATCTAAGGAGAAAAGGCACAAATTTCAAAAAAGAAAGTTTGTTTCAAGTGAGAAATATGCACTTTTTTTCTGAAATTCTCATTTACTCATTCATATGCATTTATATGCACTGATTAAAAAAATGACAAAGACTTTTCAATCCCAAAAAAATAAGAAAGGTGGAGACTTGGGTCTCTTAAAGTAATTAACCACTTAAGCAGATTTAGAGAAATAAGCAAGTGGATGCCCAAAATTCTATATAATTACTGGAAATATAATATGACAGAAGAACTGGCAGCAAACCGATACCGTAGCCTCATGTCTAGCAAGCTACAAATTAATAAATGTTAATATAATTACCTTACAAAGAACACAAGGCTACTACTGGATTACTCCATTTGCAGTTAAATAACAAAAGATAAATTATATATATAAAAAAAAAAAAAACTTCAGCCTAGTTTCAATTCTAGAACTAACTTTTAGTTTTCAGTTCACACACCAAACTTATCTTTTTGTTTCAATTGTAGAACGCTGTTACAAACAGCTAATTTTGACTGTCAAAATAATGATGTGGCATGAAGAAAGTGCTTACTTCAGGTGGCAACTAATTGACACCTCATCAATAATTTCCTTTTCTCTCTCTTCTTCGGATCTCTCTTTACAGTCAACATACAGAAAATACCACATGCAGCGGCAGTGGCCGGCCACCATGGTTCTCTCTCTCCCTCCCCCACATAAGAACCAAACATCATAGACCCATCTTGAAGCCATTGAATTGATAATAGGAATGTTAAATGCACACAGAAGTTTAAGTGCTAGAGAACATATCAAAGAAGAAAATGAATGATTTTAAGAATGGAACTACGTGTCATTCAAGGTAACCTACAAAATAACCATACCTGAAAGGCATTAATCATGAAAACCAGGTAATTTGTCTTCTCAGCAATACTTAAGCTTCTTCCCTACAACCACATGATATGTTGAATATTCAGTAAGCTATTAAACTTCTAAATTGGTTGTTCAGCAATAAGTTGACAAAATTGAAAATATATGGTCTGTTCGGTTATGGTTCAAAAAACTATTTTTTAGTTCTGCAACCAAATAAAATAAAGAGTGATTTCAAAAAATTACTCTTCTAAGATTGACCTCAAAGCACTCCAATCTTGCAAACAGCAAAGAGAGATTTTTACATCTTTCAAAGACTATTTCAAAACACTCCAATTTTGGGAAACAACAAAGACATATTTTAATACTTCAAAAAATATTAGAATACAAAATAAAAACTACACGAAACAGATGTATTTTCAAAATTTTCAATTTTGAAGACAATGAAAACAGAAAAACCATAACCAAACAAGCCCATAATTGCTTAAAATAAAAGTGTGTCAGTCTTTTGTTCCTTGAGAGAGCAAATATTTCTACATGTAGTTACATATGTTTATGTACAATCTTACAATAATTTACACACTTAATGGGAAAGGAAACCATACACCATATGTTATGGGTTATTTTTATGTATAATCCCATCCCACCTGAATGGTGAAAGGAGATCATGGTAATATAATTCTATAAGGGTAAACTTCTATAAATTATTCCACAGCAGCATATCAAGATTCAAGCTCTAAACCCACTAGGTGAGGTTGGCCATTCCAAAGTTATACTACTTCCTAACATTTCTTCAAATTGATCTCATCAAAGCATAATCCTATGGTATCCAATCTTCCTAGGTTTCACCTACCAAAACTCCTCTGTCATGACCCTATGAGCAATAAAGGGTATTATTTGGTTTGGATATTTTAGCAATTAGTTAGGTGCACATGGCTGCATGTGCAAGGCTATTAGGAGACTAAAATGCCTATATAAGACTGCTGTAAATGGAGGTGATGGACATGTTGAATGATATTTGAAATCTCAATATTTCTCTCTACAATTTCTCTCTAATCTCTCTCCCTCGTTCTTCTGCCATTCTCCCTCAATTCTCTCTAATTTTCTCTCCCTATTCTTCTTCAATTTTCCTTCTAGATTATGTTCTTAACTTCAACGATATCGGATCCTTCCGATTTCCATTTTAGTCCTAGGCTAAACCTTTGGACCATGACAAATTGGTATCAGAGCCACCGTTTCTCAGCAATTTTCCTTGTTGATTCTCGAAATTAGAAGGCAACTATGGAATCCAGTAGCATTAGGCGAGTGCAGGCAGTTTAGGCCAACACCTCGACTTTGGCGAAAGATTGTGGAACCGAACAAATGCAGTAGGCGTTTCCATAAAGCGGTAGTAGAATTGATCGAACAATTGAGTCGATCAATTACAGAGGTACGAGTTTCAAGGGAAGCGAACTGAATTCTGTTCCGGTCATTCCGATAGCCATTGGTAGTAGATTTGGGAAGAAGCAGTGACTGAATTCGAAAGGCGAAGCGGAGCAAAGAAAGCTTCGGCTCAGAATTGCAAACGAGCAGGCCAGGCGATCCGAATTGGAAGGCGTCACAGAGTGCAGTTCCTTGTAAGAGGCCGAACTGAGCCGATTAGATAATAAGAAGTTGTGAATTCCAGCGATTGCAGCGACGAAACAAGGCCGGGCGACTTCAGCGATACACGAATTCAACCTCGGCCCAGAAGGTCGTGACTGGAGTGGGTGACCAAAGGTGAAGCGAACGACCCAGAGAGTTGCGATTTGTCCAAGGCGAGTGTGAGTCTGTCGGAGGTGGAGCGGACGGCCCAACGAGTTGCGACCAAACCGGAAGACCAGTCCAACTAGACCGATAAGTTTCCTACAGGTGCAGCTGTGTGCTACGATTTTGGTTGCCTTCCAACTCGTGTTGGTGAAGCGACTGAGGGGGGTTCGCTGCCGCTATCCATTGCAATTGTTGATTTGGCGCATGCAACCTTGAACGGTGATTGGGTTGAGAAGAGCCGCCATTAATTTCTGTGGGGGTTCAACTATTTGATTTGGATTGAGGAGACGAAAGTGGCAGAATAGGTCTGGGTGTTACAACAAGCCTTCCACCTTGATCCGAAGGAGATTCCGACCATTCTGCAGAGCCAATTCAGAGCAAAACTAGATTCAAGACCAGGAGATTGCGAAGGCGCAGCAGGGCGGTGTTTCCAACGGTGATTCCAGCAAATATTGGGTATTATTGCAGTAAGTGAGACAAAATATTCGGTAGCCCTATGCAACTTTAGAAGGCTGGTCAAATTGCTGTAAGTGTGCAATTTTTTCTGCTGCTACAATAGATTTGGTCTTGAAGCATAACAATGGCTGCAATTTGCCACTTATTGGATCAATTTTAGAGATGATTGGGTGAGGCAGTTACAGAAGGTAATTAGGATGGAAAGAGATGCTGTTTCTTGGCCTATTGCTTTTCCAGCCAATGAGATTTTGGCCAGGAGGAGTAGTGCACGAAGGAGTTCTATGGAGTCTCAATTGCAACTCAAGAATGCTTCATTTTCAACTGAAAGGGAGCCTCAATGGCAACCAAAGAAGACTGCATTTTCAATGGGCAAAAACAGGGACAAACGAACAAGCAATGGGATTCATGAAGAGTGCAAGGAATTTGGTCAAATGTTCCGCGAGAAGTTGCAAGAGTTTGCAATGATACTATCTAAGGAGTATCATTACAGTTTTCTCGCCGAATACTTTGATGACTATCATGGAACTTTCAACAAAGAGGAGTTTCTTAAAATGGAGAAGCCGAAAGAAGAAAAAAGTGAGGAAAAGGGATTGGAGGATGACACTCAATCAATTGACAGCCTCTCAAGCACTCTTACTAGTGCTAAGACACTTGGCCAGGTGTCAATCATTGAACAATCGTTGGCTGGAAGTGAAGTTGCAGCATCTCCTGATGTTAATGCTCACAAACAGCCTTGGTATGAGTATTCAAGGAAAGAATACAAACCTCCATTGCTGCATTTTGAGGTTGCTGTTGATAGTTCTGCAGCAAAACATGGCTGTGGGTTGGATGGGGATATAGTAACAGCAACAATGGCTGTAGATCTGCCCTTCTTACTTGTATTGGACGGTGATGAAGTTTTTCCTACTAAAATTCTGGGCCAATTTATGCTTGGATTTGATCTTGTAAACCTAATAACGAAGAAGAAGAAGCCTAGAAGGAGGAAGAAGGAAAGAAGGATGAACCAGATGGAAAAGGCTGGAATTGGATGAAGAGCTATGGCTACTTGTTACAAGTTCTTGGGGACAAGAACTTTCTTAAGGAGGGGGGAATTGTCGTGACCCTATGAGCAATAAAGGGTATTATTTGTTTTGGATATTTTAGCAATTAGTTAGGTGCAAATGGCTGCATGTGCAAAGCTGTTAGGAGACTAAAATGCCTATATAAGGCTGCTGTAAATGGAGGTGATGGACATGTTGAATGATATTTGAAATCTCAATATTTCTCTCTACAATTTCTCTCTAATCTCTCTCCCTCATTCTTCTGCCATTCTCCCTCAATTCTCTCTAATTTTCTCTCCCTATTCTTCTTCAATTTTCCTTCTAGATTCTGTTCTTAACTTCAACGGTATCGGATCCTTCCAATTTCCATTTTAGTCCTAGGCTAAACCCTTGGACCATGACATCCTCCATAGCTTATGGGAATTTTTAAGGATATAAACAAGAAAGAACTAAACAAAATTGCTTATAACAGCCCTTTTTAAGATTATGTGCTCAACTAGCACAAAATGCAAAAAAGTAAGATTTGAGATCAAGATAAAAGGCACAACCCCGTGGGTGATTATTACCTTCGAGATAAAAATTGGGAAAGGCCAAAAACCTAAATATAGCAAAAGAAATCCATTAAAGTGTGCCTAGTACAAGATTGTTTTAAGTGTCATAACAAGAAGAAATACAGAAACACAGAAAATCAAGAGTCTACAATTCAAACATAAGTCCATTTCTAGAAAATGCACTTCCTTGCAGGTTAAACACTTCAAAGGATATTTACAGGGAAAAAAAAAAAAAATCCTTTCAACAGATAATTCCATTGGATTATGACTATATAAAATGATTATGTTTTTTCTACAATCTAATTCACAAAATGTTAAATCATTTCATATTTTTTATTTCATTAATATCTACTTCAAACTTTAACCAATTTCAAAAACATCCAGAGCTACTAATATTACTAAACCCCAAAAAAATGGATATCAGAAACCTCAAGTTAATGTGTCCAAGAGACAAGGAACACATACCTCCTTAAGCCGAAGAACCCTCTCAAGAAATGCCTTGAACATGTCTTTCCTTTCATAAAAGCAAATCCAAGCAGCTACATTCTCCCTAAACTGCAGGTTTCAAATTAGTTAACAATGAGTATAATAGTGTGGATGCATTTTCATTCTCTACTTTTATTGATGAGAAAAAAAAGTATAATCTTGAGCATTCAAACTTGAATAGAACTTTTAAAAATTCTTCGGGCTCTTTCAATAAGTGCTTTTAGCACTTGACTTCCTTTTTATCTATCTTCTCCACCAGGACCACAACTAGAGCATGCTACAAACAACACTTGGTTTTCCAGAAAGAACATATAATTAGTTTGAACTTTCAAGTTCCTTTTATATTCAGAAACCTGTTCAACATGTAATCCCAACTGAATTAGAATAGATATTCAATGTAGTTTAGCTGCATTCTCATTTAATAAAACAACAGATAGTTCTTATTTTTTGTTTCCCAGCACTATAAAGCAAAGGAGAAGGAATATTTCTTAAAAACTATTTTACACTCCATTTCATGTGTTTTTGGTGAATCAAAATTGCATTGAATGTAAGAGCCCAAAACCTCCTTCCCGTCATATTAGTTCTCTCAGTAACCAAGCAGAACCCAAATTCAAGAGAATTCATCTTTTTTACCAGGGTTTGACCTTTCATTGCAGAACTAGATCGCATTATGTAACATAAATTCATTTTCCTTAGATTTCTCACACTTCCCGGCAAGTCCTCCCAGCCCGAAAAACAGAAACGAAGTAATCCAGGAAAACTGCCTCAGAAAAATCAAATTACCTTCTCATTGATCATGAGTATCATCGACATCACGTGCTCAAACGTGGCCGCCTCGGGATCGAAATTGGGCCACAGGTAATTCTCAAGGTACTGGCTCACCTCCAAGATCATCACCCTCTGAAGGGGGACGGGCTTCCGGCCGCCCTTCACCAGCAACTCCGTATCGTAAATCTCCTTCACCAGTTCCGGACTGAAGGGCTTCTTCGGGGCCTCCCCGCTCCCAGCCTTGGACCAATTGGCCACAGCAATTTTAGTAAGGCGGTCGCGCTGGATCTCGAGCAGAGTGATGGAGTTGGGCAGAGGCGACCCCATCTGCGACTCCGGCGACTTCTCGGGGACCTGCTGCGCGGCAGCACCGCCATCGACCACCGGGTACTCCGCAACGCGATGGCGCTTGAAGTCGAACACTCCGGTGCCGTATACCTTGGTCATCTTCTCGCCACTTGGAATTCGAGTTCAGAGTTTATGCAACCTAGTCTTCCTCTACATAGAAAAGGAGTTAGGTTTGTAGTATTGGTTGACAGATAGATAAACCCTAGGGGTGGAGAGAGAGAGAGAGAGGAAATATTTAGTAGGGTTTCCCGAAAATGAAGTTCCGATTAGGCCGTCGACGGTGCGTTGTGAATCCGCGATGGGGTCACAGATATCCCTCGGTGTAATGGCATTTGCGTTCTCAACAAAATTATTAATAATGTTCATACAAAATTAATGAACTTTTTTCACTAATTTATTCATTAATTTAATTAATTAATAATTTGAAGTACAAATAGCATTGCTGGAAATAAAAAATGTCAATAATTTAGTGTTTTTACCTTTTATAATGTTTGATTATCTACGTAATCAAATTAGTCTCAGTCTCAAGTTGTAGCCAATTTGAATTTATCACAGCAATTAAAGTTTAGATCTAAAAATAAAATTCAACGCGAAATACTTGATAAATTTAAAAATATATTTCTATAATTATAAAATAAATTATAGAACAATCTTTATGGATTTAAAATGGAAGTAAAATAAAACTCTATATTTTATCAAAACTAATTTTTTATTTTTGGTACTCAACGTTATATCTATATTTTCAGTACTCTTTACTCATTATCCATCATATTATGGATTATTCCTAGTAAATTTTTCTCATGAATTGTATTGTTTAAATCTTTATTTTATTCGTTAACAATGTCTTTTTTATTATAACAAAAATGAAAGAATAATAAGATGTTATGAGATGAGAAATTGTATGTATTAGAGTGTGAACTGTATATTATTTTTGTATGAGGAGAAAAATATATTATGGTATTTTTTCGTGTATGTGAAGAAATAGTATACCTGAGAGATAGGACATCAAGTAGGTGCAATCAAACCAATCAGATTTGATCTTTAAAACTCTTAAAATTTTATTTTATCTATCAAGTTATATTCAAAACATTTTTATGCTATTAGTATTTTTGAAAGTAATAGCTTATAGTATAAAATTAAGGGGGAGTTCAAAAATATTTTATCACATTAATTACCTCATAAATCATATTTTTTTGTCATCATTAAAAAGAGGAATAATGTTGAGCCAACTTACTCATATTAATTAAGTTTTAATGATTAACAAAAAAAAATTATAATATAAATGTTTTATTTTACTCATACAAAAAGTAAATTTATTTTGAATTAAATAATATTATTTTATACATGTTTTTTTATTTTAATCATTTAATTCTAAAAAATTTTATTTGAATTTCCAAATATTAATTTATCAAACAAAAAGTAAATTTATTTTGAATTAAAGTCGAGACATGTTTTCTTATTATTTGATAAAGTTTAAACATTTTTTGAATTTTAAACTTCATTTTAACCCATTATTTAGTGACAAAATGCTTATAAATACCCTCCAAATTCATTGTTTTGAGAATTCAATTACTTTCATTGCATATCTAAAGCACCCAAAAGCTTTCAAACGCTCTCAAGTAAAGCTTCAAAGCAATTCGAGCCTCTCAAAATATTATTGCACATCCACCGAAGAGTCACAAAGTAAGAAAATAAAAGTTCAAGTTTTCTACAACAAATTCAAATTTCTCCATTTGAGGTTACAAATTTATTTTTTTATTTAAATATTATTGTCTTATATAATTTGTTATTAATTGTTTATTTGTGTCCAACCGTGAACAAATTATCTGTAACATTTAAATTACAATTGTAAATTGTATAGGTTTCATAGATCCATTAAAATCTAGATAAATATAGTTTTCAAGATAAGTTATGAAGGAAACTTTGGTGTAATGGTTGCCTATAATCCGTTGTAATTTATGTGTGTATCTAATTTTCAATGTAAACTAGTGTGAAAAGCTTAGTTAAATTATTTTAGTGGAACCCCAATGATGGTTAGACATTGGGAAAGTAAACTAAGTATATGTGAAAATACCGAACCACTATAAATTGTCTTGTGTCTTATTGTATTTATTTTTATTATATATTATGTCTTACATTTATTATTAATCTCAAATATAATTTATTATATTTATCAAATATATATTTTTTATAAAATTATTAATTAATAATATTTATTAAAATTAAAAAAAATCACTTAATTCACCCATTTATCGAGTAGTCATACCTCAGGGGACCAACAAGTTAGTTTCTTGTGTGTGTTATATTTATACTCATTATTTCATTTGTTCATAATCTATTTATTGTGCAGGCTTTTGTTTCAATTGGCATTAGAGATAAAGTTTCATGTTAGTTTGGTGTTAGAGCTATCTTGCACCAAACTATAAGTTTGAACTTTGATTAGTGAGGCGTTAGTTTGGTGTTAGAGATAAAGTTTCAGACTTTTGTTTCAATGGGAATGCATTGAAACGGTAATGAAATTGTTACTCTCTTATTATTATGGTGTCTTTACTATAAGGTTTTCATCTACATGATGTGTTAGTAATGAAATTATTGTTCTCTAATTACACTAATTAATCATTATTTCCTTTGTTTCATATGCTTTCCTGGTGTTTAACTTCATTGAGTTGATCTATTAGACAATATTATAGGGAAAACATTCTGTTGGTCGCAGCTGACTGCGTATTAATGTCTGTTCAGTGGCATATCTTTTATTTTCATACCTAAATCTGTTAAGTAGTTAAATATGTTATTTTCATAGCACATATTTGTTTTAATCAATTACGTATTTGTATTTGTATTTGTATTGGTTTTTGTTTTGTTAGGAGCTCGTTGATACTAATCCCTTCGGTTTTTTTTTCTTTTTAATATTTGTTGGACTTTATTGAAATTTGAGGTTTTATGATATCGTCAGCTGATTGATGCGTTTTTTTAATTTTGATCACACTTTGACATGTTTCATATGGAAATGATACACTTGAAAAAGCACCTTTACTGTTGTTACTTTTATAATAAAATCTAATTGAAGTAATGTGCACTTAAATGCTTAATAGTGAGCTTACCTGTGTTTTTTTTTTTTATGAGGCGTCATCACTCGCGCTCTTCATCGAACCTGCCTCAGGGTCATCACGAGGGATGTAAACCACAGGATATGCCCAAGTGGCTAGAGTTGGAGACTGTGTCCACTGACACTTATCAAGAGTTTATATGTGATTTTGATTTTATGATAAAAGCAAATTGAGCTCGCTAAGGTGATGACTTGATTAATTTATTATCCGGCAGTGTTTCAATGAGTTCGTCGCAAAAATAAAATTTTAGTATTGATTCGAATCGAACCGGACCAGACCGGACCAAACACAAAAATTGTGAAACCACGAAAATCGAACCGAATCGATCCACAAAATGCGATATGGTTCGGTTTGGTTTTTCGCACCAAATCAAACCGGTTTGATTTGATAGCAAACTGAGCATGCGGTTCGATGCATTAAACTGGCCAGATCGAACCATGAACACTCCTACCTCTAGCCTAGCGCTGGCGCCGTCGCCTCCATCTCCTTATTCGTCACCTTTGCTCCATCTTCTTCCTGTATATATATATATATATATATATTTATATAACATAAATTTTTATTTTTTTCACGCAAGTCAATGTGGGACTCAATCAAAATATTTTAAAATACCTAATGACATGTCATGTCAACGATCACATATGTCTCTTGAATTAGATTTGAATCATGATTAAAATTACAACTAATCAATCAAGTTAGATATTTATTGTTTAAATTAAAATTTTTAGATAAAATTATAAAATTGTAAAAAGATTTTATTTTTTTCCTTTTTAATTTTCATGTAGTTCCATTTGTGCACCTAGTAAATAGATTCAATTGGATTTTCTAACCTACTTTGACTTTTTCAATTAATACATTGATATAATTGAACATTTACACTACACACCCTATATTTTATGAATCAGTAAGGGTGTTAACTGTTCGGATTGATCCGCTTCTATAAGAATATAGTAATCGAACTATTTTTAACTGTTCCGAAAAAATAAGAACCATAACTGAACAATTACATATATAAAACCAAATCATAACCAATCTGTCACACTTGACCGATTTCGATTCGGTTTCGATTCTATCTAAGTAACATTTAACTTCTAAACATATTCGCAAAATATGAAATTACAAACAAATTTGTTAATTAAAATAAATCCATAACTTCATTAATGTTTTAAGTCTTGAAGTAAAAGTAAAACAAAATAATTCATAAACTATCTCATCAAATGAGATTATATCAACTATTTAGTATAGCAATAGTGCATAAAAGTCTAAAAATAAAAAAGTTCATGAATCTCGCTAGTTTTATAGGAAGTGATATTATTTATGCGTATATATATATATATCTAAAAAATTATAATATATAAGTATAATATTGGTTCCGATTCGATTTGAATCATGGTTTGAAAAAAAAAAATCAATAACCAAACTAAATATATTGATTCTTAATTATTTAGAATCAGAATCTAACAATTGAATCATAGAACCAATTCAAAAGTCATGATTCGATCCGATTTATCAATTTTTAAATATTTTTTTGACACCCCTATAATGATTTCCAATTCTATAAGTTGTACAGAATAATTAATAATATGTCCCTTTTGGTGGGTCCAATGAGGTTGATGGGTGTCCTAGACCTACAGTCGGCCAATCAAATTTTGACCGCAATAACAAATAAAAAAAAGGATAAAATTAAAGCTAGTAACCCCTAGGAGTTAGTAAAACTACACTATCAGTACCTCGAAAATTTTAAAAATTATTTTAATCTCCTAACTTTGTTTTCGGATCCACCTATTAATCCCAACATTTCAAAGGTACTTAATATAATATTTTTTGATAAAATATAAAATAATTTATACATTAAAATTTTAAATTGTGACTGAAAAATATATTATTGATAAATAAAATAATAAATGATATAATTATACTAACATCAATAATTGGAATGACAAAAACAATAAATTATCTAGATAAATTATATCCAAATAGATTTATTGAAGACAACATAGAACATATTTCTTTTTTCTTTCTTCCATTTACAATTCCTCACCATATAACAGACAAAATCAACACCAATGTAGTTGAAAAGTGTTTTTTCATTCAATCTTCCTTCAAATAAAGCTTGGTACGCTTCAACAATCTCTTCTTCACTTTTACAAGACTTGTATAAGTTGCTTCTAACACCAAACACACGTGGTGTATATAATTCTTAAGTTGAATAAATTACAGGTCTCGTACTTTTAAACACAACATAGTCTATTTTTCTTCTTATTTTTTATTTCTATAATTCTCTAAAAAATGAGAGAGATAGAGAGGAAGATATGGAGATAGATGTTGGATAAAGAAGAAACATAAAATAGAGAATAAATATAAGTTGGACTTGGTTTAAAAATAAGCACAGAATAATTTATTGGAAAAGGCCATTGTTAATATAGATATTCTAAAAATTTATTAAACAAAGAGGGAGATAGAGAGAAAGATACGATAAATAAAGTGAGTCACTCAAAATTAAAATTTTAAATTAATAAAGAAGATAGATAATAAAATTTTGACTTGAATGTAGCACACAATAGTTTATCGGATAAAACCATTGTGACCCTTGGGATTTTAAAAATTTATTAAATAAGGTGAGAGATTTAAAATTAAATTTTAAATTAACAAGAAAAAAAGAGAATAAAATTTTGAGTTGCGACTAGAAAGGGTATTATTGATAAATAAAATGATAAATGACATAATTATCTTAACATCAGCAGTTAAAATGACAAAAAAAATAATTTTATCCAGATATATTTATTATTTTTATATACTTATAAAAATTTGCTCAAATAATTAAATAATTTTAGTTTTTCAAAATATCAAAATACCATCATTTCTAGCAACAACAAAGGAAACCAACCCTGATATATCTTTTTTCTATATGTCTTTATCAATCATTTTTCATTTAACATTATTACATTTAATTGAGTGTTGTTAACCATAATAAAATAAATAAATAAAAAGAATTACTTCATCCGCGACAAATAAGACGCTATCAACAATTGCAACATTCAAACACACCTTCGACTTAACGAAACTCAATGACAACCTCATGCTTCGTTTATTTCACATTCAACTAGATAGAATCCAGTAAGCCGACAATTGGCAGATTCATGGATAACAAACTTTTCAATGGACCATCACCAATAATAGTGATAAGTCCAAGTACTTTATTTAAGAATCATTTTGTGAATTAGGAACATGGCCTATTTGCTTTCTTTGGTGATTATAATTTATGTTACACGAAAATACTTTATAGGAGTCGTTTTCCTGTTTCTATGAGCTGTTTTCGAAATGTTTTTTTATTTCAATTTTGAACTCTATTTATATTTATTTTTTTAAAAAAATATCCATTTTCATTTTTTATTGAAAATGTTTGTCGTTTCCATACAATATAGATTATAATTCATGGTGAAGAATAATAGTAATGTCATAGTATGTCCCTCTCATTCCATTGCTCTATTTCTCCGACGACGGTGATAATAATTTGTTAGTATTTGTGCCAACAAAAACACATATAAATATTTTTCTAATATGTATAGAAATTTAATATATATGTGTGTGTGTTTTTTTTAGACTAGAATATATATTTTAACAATCAACAAAAGTGTTTTGAATATTAAAAATAAAGTATATTAAGTGCACCGGTGTAAACTAACATTTTTATAATTAAAATAATTCATTACAACTAAATGAATTATCTATAATAATCATTTAATCCTCGGATGAGAGAGAAAGTGAAATATGGAGAAGATATAAAACATAAAATTTGTAAGGATACATGTGATCTTTGTGATTTTGAAAATGTAAGATAATCTATTAATTAATTAATGTAATTGGGCGAAATCAAGGATAGGTTACTACAAATAAATATACTAAAAATTAATAGTAAACGACAAAAGTACCACAATATTCCTCGACGGCAAATGCAGAGTCAGTGGGCCACCAATTGCGCTCCGCTCCAAACCCTGGAAAATGCATGATCGTGGTTGGCTGGTCGCGCTTTTGGTATTGGGATCTCACCGCCATTTCGCCGCCCACTCAACTCATCGTGTTCATTCATTTGGCGGACGGCGACGATGCAGACAGTTGGCCAACTATTCCACAACCTAACCTCGAGATCAACAAACCTCCCTTCTTCTTCTTCTTGGTCCATACACACATATATGTACTTATAAACACAGTTTGTCTGAGAGAGAGAGAGAGAGAGAGAGAGAGAGCTCGGCTGCGAAATTCCCAGAGCCATGGCACCAAGCAGCCCCTGCGTTTCTTCTTCTCTTCCATCCCAACGGTAAATTGATTCTTCACATGCGCGTCTGCTTACATATGTTTAAACCCTTGTTGGTACTGAAAACAGGTGATGCTTGGGGACGTGAAAAGTTATTTATATTAACTAATTTCCTCTTCTTTTCGTTTTATTTCTTGCTCGAGAAATCACTGCGTTTCATTTGGGGGTTATTGTTTTGGATTAAGGTGCGATTTAGTTTGAGTTTTGATGATTGATGAGTGAGTTCATTTGCGGAACATGCTTGTTTCAGGATTAACCTGGATAAACTTAAACATGTCAATAATATCATTATCTCTAGCTTATAAAAAGAAAAAATTTATGATGTTGATATCCCAATCTTTTTTCTAGTTAGATAGTTGGAATAAATTCATAGGTTATAAATTCCAAATCTCACCATTAATTGCTTAGGGAATTATCAAACTATGTTGTCAGGTTTTCAATTATGCTTTTTCCTTGTTTCCATTAAACTTTATCTGTCCTTCCCAACTCTGTTACTTGGTAATGTTTGTCTACATCTAATTTTTGGATGTCTTCTTAACTATTAAGATGCATATTTCAGATCTGAACTTCTAAAATTATCAAAGGAGATACCATTCTCTGAAGCAACTTAATGACACTAAGTGACTGAACTCTGCCCATATGTCATGCCTTCTTACAAATAGTTATTTCAATGTAGTAAAACCTTCTTCTGCTCTGCCTGTGTTTGTAGGTAGTAATTTGAACTACATTTGCTACAATGGAGAAAAGATTTATAATCCTATATATTTCTGAATATACTCGATCTCTTAAATGCAAATTACAAGAGAAAAATAATAATATATATTTCAATTGTATGGATTCCCTGCACTCTTAGAGGGAGGTCAATAGTGGGCTCTTAGGCCACCACAGTCCTTACAAAAATTGACAATTCAGGTTTTTCTTCTCTAACCCAGTCAATAATGTGGCTCAGTTCATAAAATTCATGGCAAATACAATAATTGAGATTGACAGAATATAAGGCAAGGAGGGATTGGCTTATTGAGCTGAAAAGACTAAAGACCATGCTAATGCTGAGTTAGTTGGAATAGGATTTGTTATTGGGGAATTTTTTAGAGTGATTTGGTCTTATAGATCACCACCTCTAACTGAAAACATTTTCTGTCATGATGTTATGTCAAGTCCAGCCATCTTGGCTGTAGGTTTTGTACAACCTGATTTCTCGGCCAAACATAGATTAAGCGCGATACACAGTAAACCAAAACTTTAAACCAGAAAAGTATAAATGCAAGACACAGTGATATACGTGTTCGGATCTATAGATCTTACTCACGGCAGAGGCTCCGTCTCTAGTCAATCCACTAGATCTCATGTTTACAAACGATTACAAGATCATGAACAAAAAAATAGAAACAGTATTGCAATACAACTGAAAAACAGAATCGAAAAACAACAAGATCAAGGTAGATCTGTTCTATACCGATCTCACGATCAAGGCAAAAAGTCTGTTCTATCAGTCAACAACCTCTCACGCCTCAGGTGTTTAAAACACATAGAGATTAAACAATAACCGTTCTTACCGTCAGATCTTACCATGGAAGCAACCAAAGAATCGATTGAAACATAGATCAGAATAAAGGATTCACGAAGAGTGTCTCGCTTCAAGAATCGCCGACTTAGGGTTTTCAGAGAGAGAGAGAGCACAAGACAAATATCAGAAAGTTCTGGAGATTAGGGCATCGAGCTGCCCTTTTATAGCAACACCAACATGGGTTATCAGGAATGGGCTTGGCCAACAGCACAAGAGGCAACACGGAAATAATATGGGCTCGGCCCATATAAACACAACAGCCCAAAGATATTAATAACATGCAGCAGATATACATATTAACATCATATATATAATAGCATATAATGAGACATTTATATTTAAATGAAAAAAATATAAAATGCATCTCAACAACATGTAACAGCATGCCAGAAATCTGATAAAACCATTTTGAATCACATAATATCAACATTGGCTATTCAAAATTCATTTTTATATGAGTCAAAACTCAAGTTTTTATATATTAGCAGCTGGTTTTGTGTTTTACTCTCCTATTTTGATCTGCTAATTAAAGTTAGATAATTATACAATGATTAAATTATAAAATTGACCCATAAAATGCAGTAGATGATATGGCGATAATGCATGGCCCAATTTTTGGTGTCTTATCTTCTTCTTTTTTTTTTTCTTAATGCCTTATATTGGAATTTTAGCTGTTTTAGTAGCAGCGAACCTTTGCTAGATTTGGTAGTTAGTATGCAGTAAAATATATTTGTTTTTTATTAAGTTTATTCAAATTCTCAGATTACTAGGGAAAGCGGCATTAGTCACAGGTGGCGCAACTGGAATTGGAGAGCGCATTGTTCGTCTATTTCATGAGCATGGTGCAAGAGTTTGTGTTGTAGACATTCAAGATAACCTTGGTCAGCATCTCTGTGAAACCCTCGGAGGGGATGAGAGCGTGTGCTTTCTCCACTGTGACGTCACGGTAGAGGATAATATTTGCCGTGCAGTCGACTTTGCAGTCGGTAAATTTGGTACGCTTGATATAATGGTGAACAATGCTGGGATATCAGGTGCCCCTTGTCCCGATATCAGGAATGCAAACCTATCTGAGTTTGAAAAGGTATTTGATGTGAACGTTAAGGGAGTCTTCCTTGGAATGAAGCATGCTGCTCGTGTAATGATCCCATTGAATAAGGGCTCGATTATTTCCATTTCTAGCGTATCAAGTGCCACTGGGGGGATAGGCCCACATGCATACACAGGGTCAAAGCACGCTGTTCTGGGACTCACCAAGAATGTTGCAGCCGAGCTGGGAAAATATGGGATACGCGTAAACTGCGTCTCTCCCTACGGCGTTGCAACCGGCTTGGCCTTGGCTCACTTGCCCGAGGAGGAGAGAACGGAGGATGCCATGGCTGGTTTCCGCAGTTTTGTCGGACGGAATGCTAACCTGCAAGGGGTGGAACTGACCACCGATGATGTGGCTAATGCCGTGGTCTTCTTAGCCAGCGATGAAGCAAGGTACATAAGCGGGGCTAATCTGATGGTTGATGGGGGTTTCACTTGCACCAATCACTCGCTTCGAGTTTTCCGCTGAAGAAGGATCTCTTCAGATGGGCAGTTGGTCTATTCTTGTAATCTTGTTGGAGCAGGCTTCGCTGGTTGAGTTTGATAAGCAACGGCTGGCGGACCCCCTCTATTAGAAGTAGTCCCCTAATCTTGTATTTGTAAATTGTAAGATCAAATTGAAACAAGACAAATTTCTCCTCCCAAGGGTATTCATGAGGAGGAATCATAATCATGTTGTTGTTGTTCTTGTTAGCTTGCTAGCTGGATCTGTTTTGTGTGTGTATATATATATATATATATATTTATTTATGATAGAACAATATATTTTAATCAATTAGTGGCACACAGTTAGCCTGTGATAATCTTCCAGAAAATGACAAAAATATTTCATCTCCCATTTCTATCCACTTACAAAGTTTTTTCTTTACCCAAGTGATTCTTTGGGTAAAGACAAAAATATTAAATTTATCTAAAATTAATTTTCATGACATTTTAATTATTTTGCTGTCATGGGTCGTTATATTATTTTGTGTGGTGCTTCAATTCCTTAAATTTTAACTATTAAAGGATAAATTAAAATGATACAAATAGCATACATACACCTAAGTGATATAACAAAAATAATAGAGATTAGGCCTTGTTTGTTGCAGCTATTGCAGCTTAAAAGTTGCAATTTCTAACTTCTAGCTTTAAAAAAGTTGGGATGTAGTGTTTGTTTTAGCTTATAGAATTCTAACTTATAACTTCTACTAGCTTTTAGAAGGGGTAGAAGCTGACTTTTTCAAAGCTAGGGTATCTCAGTTTTTACAACTTCTGTTTAAATAATTACATTTTTATGATAATTTTGTCCTTATTTTTAGCAAAGAATTACCCTTTTGTCTACGCAATCATGCTTTTTTTTCTCCACCGCCATCTCCATTTTCAAATCTCTTTCTCTCTCTCGTCATCTTCCTCTCTCTTTATACTTTAATTAATTTTTTTATAACACTTGAAACTTATACATATACACTAATTATTTTTTAAATTATCATTTTATAACTACTAAGGGTATTATAGATAATTATACAAAAATAAGTTATTTTACAGCTTATGGTATCAAACACCATAACTACTTAACTATAATTTCTAAGAAGCTGCAGCAAATAGGTTCACAACTTATTCTAAGTTTTAGAAGCTATAATATTTGAAACTATAAGCTATAATTTATTTAATTAAGCTGTAACAAAGAGAGCCGTAGTCAGGGAACATGACACTATGTTTTTTAATTTATTTATTTTAGTTGAATTTATTTATAAAATCAAGATAACGTAAGATCAGGCTGTGTTAATTTCTGGTGAAGATGCATTATGCAATTTTCAAATAACAGCAAAAAGAAATTTAATCTAAAAGCTGAAGCTGGATTGGATTGATTCCTCCATCCAATTCTTAGGATACAATACAACTAGCACAACCAGAAAATCATCCAAATCCAACCTTACCCAATGGCCTCTCTTCCCCACTCCTCTTGGTTTTGCACGCTGAGACCCACCAACAGTGGCGTTGCCTCTTCAACAAAACCAACTCATAGAAACTACGGATTCAAGTCCCCCAAAGCCTCGTCATCCTCTTCTAATGCCCAATCTTCGCCCCAGAATTCTTCAGAAGCGGAAGCCGGTGAGACGGATCCGGTGAAGCTCGCATTCGCCAGAGCCAAGGCGTACAAGAAATCGCTGCAATCGAACCCGGCTCCCGAAATTGTTCAAAACCCGGTTCCCGAACCTGCTGAATCCGGAAATCCAAGTGGGTCGTTGGTGGAGGTTACCAACAATGTCGGTGATGAGGAGGTTCCTCTTTCTGTTAGACTAGCAATGGATAAAGCAAAAGAGTACAGGAAAAGCAAGGAAATCACTACGGGTAAAGGTGGAAGAGCTGAAGAAAGTGAAGCGGCTTCAGGTGCGTTTCGTTTGGGAAAATTCCGGATTTCATTGTTGTTTGGTGTTTTAGCAGATTCTGGGTTGGTTCTAGCTTTGTATAATTTCTTAATTGTTACATAATCTTGGTTTAGAGGTGTTTACATGTTGTAATTGTTAGTTTCACAATATCAACTATGTGATGGAAGATGTCCATATCAATTATCTCCATTCATCTCCATCTCATGAAACTTTTGCATATGAAGATAGCATTGGAAATTTATATCGTTATTGCCTTGCTAGAGGGCTGTGTTAGGAAGGGCATCCGGTGTAAAATTTTGCCATGTTGTTCTTTTGCATGGATTTGTATTGTCAATGTGATTTTAAGAAGTTAATTGACATTAAGAATGTCATGCCATGAACCATACTTGGTTAGGACAAGGTGTAGTTGATGATGATAATGATTATACAAACTCAGTACTAAAAGCACTTGAAAAAATTCAGGTATTAAGAACGATGGTTCAGTCCCCGGCATTATAAGTGGTGGCAATCAGGAGGTCCCCTCTTATGTGAAGGTTGCAATGGAGAGGGCAAAGGAGTATGAGAAGAACAAAGGAGCTTCAGACGGCGGTAAAAGTGTGCAGGAAAGTCAATTGCGTAAAGGTAGTATCTGCAAAATGTGAGTTTCTCCATATCTTTGTTTGGTTTGTTTGCTATTTTTTTTGGTCTTTCTTCTTAAATTCAAATAATTATGTTAAATTAGTTATTATGCAATTAAAGCATAATTTCAATTGGCAAAGGAGCACAGTTCATTGATCAGATGAAAATGATGTTTTGAATACTCTATTCTGCAAACTACTATCAACTGCAATGGCTTTAGATCAGTTTAAATGATATACACAGAAGAATTTGTGCGCATTTGAAGGGGATGTGGGTAGGAATGATCCATGGGGAAATGTAAAGTTAGAAAACTCATTTTGATTTGATTCTGAGTTGATTTTCCTGCTTCATGACCCTCATTTTATTTTACTTTTTTGCTAAGTAAGATTATACAACTCGAGACCTTGCGGGGGAGCAACAAAGGCTCACAAGACTTGAGATCAAGACCTTGGGCTCACGAGTGTTGCTGCCTACCACTAGGCTACAACTCCAGTGGTGACCCTTTTTATCAGATGTGATATTTATGTAAAAGTGAATTTGATGTAAGCTTCATGGAATCTAATCTTTTGTAGAGGGAATGTTCAAAATAACATTGGGCTTTTTCAAGGGGACTGTGGAGTAAAATTTGTAAATGTATTGGTCTTAGGCTTGAAAGGAGGGAATGGAACAAATTCTGGAAATGCCTTATTTGAGAAGATGACTGGTAAGAAGGAAGAACTGAAGATTTCAAGCCTTGATTTTGTCGGGCTTGACTTTGCTGAAAAGAAGAGCAGGCGACTTCCTGCTGGGTTGATTCCAGTCTCTGACCCTTTTCAAGAAGGGGATATGCCTGAAGTAGAGATACTTGTAGGGGATACTAGCAAGTTTGAAAATGCTGCGGAGTCACAGCAAAAGCCAATTGAGGAAGACAACCTGGACGTTTACAAGCCGAAGGTTTCCACATGGGGGGTTTTCCCAAGACCTAGCAACATTTCAAAAACAGTATGATTCTATCACATCCTATAGTTTAACTGGAAAACTTGACTATATGTGTTTTTATGAGGTTTGATTGTTTAATTACTCTATGGTGGGCACTGAGAGTGTAGTTTGATAATTTATTTCAGCAACTAAATAAAAGCTTTGGGAGATGCAAAATGAATTAACAATAAAAAAGAAGGAACAATAACTAAATAAAAGCGTTTTTGCTATTTCCAGAATGAAAAAATTAAATATAGTGCACAAGTAGAGCATTGATAGCACAACCTAAGTTTTGAACAATTCCCCTTTATTTTAGATTGAGGGCGTTACCGATGCACAGGGCTTTCAGTTTTGCAAGGATTGGGGGAGGGTTATTTTTGTAACCAACCTTACCTTGTTTTGCAAATTGGCTATTTCCATAACTCAGATATGTGGCCCTCTGTTTTAGGTTAGTCCAGATAAATCTGCTCCAGAGTTTAACAACCTTAAATAAGCATATTTTAAATAACTAAAGGTGGGTATCACACATGCATGTGCGCGTGCAAGTGCACACACACAATAATGGAAAATCTCACTTCATATACTTATATATATACACGTTGTCATAGCTTTATTCCTCTTTATGCAAGCACATGCTGCTATATATGTACCAGTAAGTAAAACTTATTACAGATACAAAATAGACAAGACAATTCTAGTCTTGGGTATATAGATTTCAAATGATAAAAAAAGTATGTAAGTTAGAACTTTTAAAATGAGAACCCATGGTGTTAAAAAGTGGTATTATAACTAACTAATGTCTATTTTTGTGTGCATAAGGGCCAACACGTATATCTGTGTCCGACAAAGGGTCATAATTATGATGATGTCAAATTTTTGGCTTGTTGCCATCCCACATCAGTTGTTTATTGGATAGATCATGGGTGTATTATTTGATCTAAGAGCTCAGAATTTTACTTCAACTAGCACTTCCAGTGGCATCACCATTCAAGCATTCAACATTACTGGCCATGTTGATTTCTCATGAACAGTAGCTACTGTGGTTATAGGGAATTCCCGTAACTAAAGAGTATAACATCTGGTTCTCCATTATTGAGGTAGTCTTACCATGTAATCGTTCATTCTTTTAATTACGATGGTAAAGTACTTTATTCTTAAGGCTCTGGAAAGCATAAATGGGAATGCCATTTCAAAACCCTTCTCTCTGCCCTGATCTTTTTAACATTTGGCTTGCACTTTAATAATTGATCTTTAACTCAGTTCCTTGTTTGCTTGACTGTGATCTCTCTAACTTCCAATAAATATATCAAGAATAATGACTGCTTTGATGTGATAGTATAAATTAGTACTCTGTTCACTTTCACTAGTTTTTTCTCTGCTGTTTGATTCTCTTTATTTTTTTTTTGGTTGTCATTTCCTTCTTCTGGAGCCAATTGTCATTTCTTTTATCTTTTATCTTTTTCCTGTGTAGTATGGTGGTGGAAGAGTTATTCGCCCTGGAGAGCAGCTTGAAACAGCAGAAGATAAAGCTGCCAAAGAGAAGCGTACAAGAGAACTACTTGCTGCATACAGGAGTAGAACTGGATTAAGCATTGATACAAAGCTAAAATTTCAATGCGAGAAGGTACTTCAAAATGTCGAATTAGGCAGCATATGGACGTGCTACAAGAGAACTACTTGCTGCATATGGACATGGGACATGGCATTTATATATTGACACTGCAATTTCAAAAAGATTAGGAGACGACATGATGAGGAAATCAAAACAAATAAAAAAGGGAATTTTCTAGTGCACAAGCCTTCCTACTTTGCTAGGGTTGGGGGAGGTTGTACTTGTATGCAGCCTTCCTCTTGCTTTTCTGTGAAGAGGCTGTTTACATAAACAATACACATATGCAAGGAAAGTGGATAGAATGAAGAACTTGTATCAGAAAAGGTGGCAGAAGTATATGATTGGGAATTTAGAATCCATGAAGTTGATTCCAATTAGTGGGATTAAGGTTTGTGATGATGACGTGACAATGACTTTAAATGTTTGAACTGTTTTAATGCCAAAATTTTTCCTTCCACATGACAACTCCACGAAGTGCTTGCTAGGAAAGATATACCTTCTCAATTTTAAAGATATTGTTCTTCTCCACCTTGCTATGAAATTTTGATCATTTATTTCTTGATGGAGATAATAACCTTCCTCTTAATATACTGTTGCTGTTCACAGGCTTTGCAGGATGGAGATTCCTTAATGGACTGTGGCAAGCTTAATGAAGCATTACCATTTTATGAACAAGTGATGGATAAGTTAACATTTCAGGTTATCTGCTTATGATATTTGAATAATCTGAGCTGCCTGGATAGTGGATACAATAACAATCTTCTTGTTTACATTTTTTAAGCACACAAATAATTCAGGTTAATCTCCAATATTTGTTTCCATTTTGCTTTTATTCAATGCAAAAATATTGTGAAATACACATTCTGCAGTATGTTCAATTTGAGTCAAAGTGCAAAACTTGATGTTATACCATTATATGGTTTATCCCTTTTTAGAATTGTAAATTACCAAAGCTAACTACCTCTACATGTTAAATGTTGAATTTGGAAATATTTAGAAGGGGGGCATTTGAATTTTGATTGCCTTGGTAGTTGGTACACATGAAGTTAGCCAATTTGTTTTCCCTTAAGCTCTAAAATCTAGAGTTGGTATAAAATCTGGTTAGGGCTTGGTTCTGAAGCTAACTGACCAAGTACAAACTACCAACCAATTTCTTTCTCAATTCCTTTATTTCTTCTTCTACAAGGAAACAACACTAAATAAAATGAGTTACGCACCTATATTCTCTTAAAAGGGTAAAAATGCCCTTTGGGGATGTTTTTTGGCAGATTTCTTACTTGAGAAAATATATAATATAGTGATAAAAAAAGCATAAAAAATACTTTTGAAAAAAAAAAATAAAAAAAACCAAAATTATAAGGATAGACATTGAAGTTTATGCATGGAAACTCAAGAGGCTATGTTTGTAACTAGAAATTTTCTACAGATTAGAATATGAGAAGATAAAGAAACTACTTAGGTGTATGCATTTTCGAATAAACATAAGAAATTTATTTTCCTTTCCTTCCCCAAGTCCTATTTCCAAACATAGTAGAAGGGCTTTACCTCTGTTGGTGTTGTTTACTGCTTGCCTGGAGGGAAAATAATGAAAAGGTGAAGAAATGGTCCCTTGGCACTTAGTTTTATAGTTTCAAGTGCAGATAGCTGTCACAACCCTAGGGTTTGGCTAGGGTTGTGATAGGAATTTGGAGGGATTTAGGAAAGAGAAAGCAGAAAGGGAGGGAGATTTAGAACTGAAACAGAGAGAAATGGAGAGGAAAGAGAAGAAGAACCGAGAGAGAGAATTAAGAGAGATAATAGAGTTTGAAATTTCAATTCATCAATTCAAGCATGCCCACTCTCTTACAGCAATGGCTTATTTATGGCCTAACAAATACTATATCCTTATTACAATATTGCCCTTATACTACTATTAGGGATATGACAATTCCCCCCGCCTTGAAACATTTCTTGTCCTCAAGAAATGCCAAACCTCCACAGCTTTCCATATCCTTTTTCCTGTTCTTCCACAGCTTGGATGGACTAGTTTTGAAAAAATTCTATATGCATAACAGATTTGCAATGGTTCTCATGTTCTTTAATTATTCATCCCTTTTCGCAACAATATCCGCTAACGCCTTAAAATGCAGCAATGTAGAAATGTCGAGTCTAGGAGTTGCTGCAACATTAATTTCCGTCATTGTAGTAGGCAAAAATCCCAATTGGCCATCTGTAGCATTAATGCACAAAGCCGCAACAGCTTTGTTCTCCATGGTCCAGCTTTTGACTGCTACATCTGTCTTCCTTAGCTTTCATCCCGTTACAACCATTTGCCAAGATTCCTCACAACTTTGAATCTGCTGCTGATGAGGGAAATGCCTAATAGGGTCATAACTCATAGGAGATTTCCCTTGGCTGGAAGAAAAATCATCTGAAACACCTGTCTTGTTTACCTCTCTTCCCTCCAAAATACAAATCTGGTTTGCACCTTTTGAATTCTAGTTTACATTTTTGGAAATGACAGCAACATGGTGACACCATTTAAGATCTGCAAAACTTCCTCCCGCTAGTGTTGTCTTCACCCTCTCATCAGCTAAGGAATCCTCAGCATTATCCGAAACCATAGACAATGGCATAGTATCCTTAGGAGCTCCACCATCAGTTCCATTTCTGTTAGAATTCTGATTCGGAACACCATCCGATCCTTCCGTCCCTGCTCTAATCACCAGAGGTAACAGATTGGCTTTGGCTTCCTCGGTTAGTTCCTCAAATGCTGCCCCCGTTTCCTCTCTTAGCCTTTCGGTAGTTGCATCTTGAGGTAGTAGTTCCCCTTTTAACTTCTCAATCAATGCAGCAGAATTCCCTTCAACATTGCGGGTTGTCCACCTTGATTGAGCATGTGTCTTATTTAGAACTGGACCAATTTCAGATTTTGAAGATTCAGAGATGTTTATCTCCAATTCCAGAAATCCTTTGTTGCCTTCTCCTTCTATTACTCTCTGATTGACTGCATCAATCATTTTGTGTTTTGGGCTTCCGTGATTGTCATCTAGTCCATCTTCACCAAGAATTTCTTTTCCAAAGGAATCAGTACTTGCTGTCCCAACCACCGGATTGTTACAGCTTCCCTCTATGTAATGTTGTTCACCACCAAAACTACTCCCGACTTTGCAGTCATCCTTCTTGTCATTGCTGCCTAAATCCGAATATTTCTTCTTTTGCCTAGAATCTAAAGCAGGTAGTGACTTGGCCTTCCACAAGCTTGACTTCTCCTTAGGCGACTTCATCTTCAGAGACTCATGAGGAGAATAAGGATTACTCATAGGATATGGCAGCTTCTCTATAATAATTGGATCAGAGTATTCCCTTGAAAGTAGACAAGCAGGTAATCTAACCTAGTTTTGTCTCGCACACATTATCATGTATTGGTCCATCATCCCTCTTCTGAAGTCATCCCAAATTTCACGGGTGTGACTGAACTCCTCACGCAACATATCGGCAATAGTGTTTAGCTTCTTATCCACCACTGATTCTATAGGTCCAATATGGTTCGGCCTCGCCGTCATCATTGCCGACACTTGCTGCCATTGAGATTCCATTTGCTTCATTCCCATGTCATTTGCCATTAGAATTCAGATTGCTGGTGGATAATCGATCGCCTCAAGGATTGATAGCTGGGAAACCACCTCCGCTGGAATCAGGGAGACTGAATTCGCCTGAATTCAGTTCGCTCCACCTGCAATTGATCGACTCAGTTGTTCGATCAATCCTATAGCTGCTTCCTGAAACTCCCACTGCAACTTGATCAGCCTCCTCTAAACTGCCATTACTATCTTCTTTGATCGGCAATTGACAATCGATCAAGACTAACAACAGTTGCAATCTCAACGATTTCCCAACCCAAGCCAAATGCCGGAAATCACTGCACCTGATCACTATGGATCAACTACCGTTCAAGATCTGCTTCACTGTGGATTAGCGAGCGTGGTTAGCGTCTAAACTTAACAGCTTCGAACGTCAAATCTGAGATTCAACTAGAGATCGCCTGGTTGTTTCTCGATCTCAAATGCTGAAAATTCACCAGAAGTCGGAATTGCTTGGCCTAATCACCTTCAAATTCTGAACTAAAATTACAGCCAATTAATCGATCGGAATTCTCTACTCGTCTTCCTTGCTTGGTCAACACTCTTCGAAAATTCTCAAGCAGGACACCAATCCTCCTGCTTCGTGTTCTAGGATAGTCGATCTCACAGTTCAATCACTTCATTGGAATCACTGAAATTTGCCGAAATCATTGAAATTACAATTACTGGCCATCTTCGTCTTCAAAAGTCGAACAAGAGTGCCCCAAAATTTCCAGGCAACAATCGCCTCCGACCAGCCTAGGAGAATCGCGCACCCAATCACCGACCGCAATTGACAACGGTTGCGACACCACTTCCTCGTCTGACTCACATGCACACCTTCCTTCCCGTTGTCTACTCACGATTGAAGTGAATTCAATATTGCCAGCGTAGTCGTCTTCCAATTTTGAACAGTATTTATTGGAATATCATTCAAGATTGCCTTACAACAATCGCCCTTTCACATGCAACGAACTAACTCTGGACTCACGACGGAGATCGCTTCACTGAGAGTGTCGGACTTCCACTCAAAGTCGCCTGGCCTGCTCGTCTGCTAAGTCGGATCAGCTGAAATTGCTCCAGGAGTTGTTGGAAGCATCCTCGGAACGGCTTGGCCAGGTCGTTTTCACACGCCTTCGGCCCTTCACAATCTGGACCTTAATCCAGATCCTCAGTCGAGAATTCCGCCAACGGAATCACTGAAACTGATTTAACAGACAAAAACTTGAAATCGAATCAAATCATAGCCAATGATTGGTTGCTCTGATACCAATTGTCACAACCCTAGGGTTTGGCTAGGGTTGTGATAGGAATTTGGAGAGATTTAGGAAAGAGAAAGCAGAAAGGGAGGGAGATTTAGAACTGAAGCAGAGAGAAATGGAGAGGAAAGAGAAGAAGAACCGAGAGAGAGAATTAAGAGAGAGAATAGAGTTTGAAATTTCAATTCATCAATCCAAGTATGCCCACTCTCTTACAGCAATGGCTTATTTATAGCCTAACAAATACTATATCCTTATTATAATGTTGCCCTTATACTACTATTAGGGACATGACAATAACATCTGGGGTCATCTTTATTTTCTACTTTTTCCTGTTCAATTTTTATTTATTTATTTGTTTATTTTTGTGTTGTTTATCCAGAGTGAACTTCATGGGTTAGCTGCTTTGCAGTGGTCTATTTGTCAAGACTCACTCAGTAGGTATGTACATTAAATATCAACTAATTTCTCTCAGAATCTCCATTGTGTGCGTAAATTGTCAGAGAAAAAAACATCAGGAAAGTGCTGAAATTTGAGAGTCAAGACTCCATGCTCTTTACTGGAAATTGATAACTAAGAGTTACAGGTTCCTGCCTTATTGTCAGTAAACAAAATTATGGTTTTGTGTGCAGTGTTCTACTTTCAGAAACTCCGTATGAAATATAATTAATCATGTGGTAAAGAAACTGAGGGGCTTTTGCAAGGTGATCAGTTATGTTAGCTCATCAATTTTCAAATGTGCTGATGTTAAACCCTAATCTTGGGATATCAAGATCTTTATCTATAACGGCCCACCTCCCGGAGCCCTTGCCGGCATAGAGGATCCGTGAGAGAGTTATTACTTGAATGATGTAGAACAACAACGCAAGCTAACCCACTCACAACCCTTATTAAAATCATAACCCTTAACAACATGAGCCCACCTGGGCTTACATAACATTTACCCATCTCCAGATTTTGGGATGTTACATTATCCAAAACTTGGGTAGGATAGTGCATAATATGTTTTACATTAGCTTAGCATATTATTGTTGGGGGTTATACCTGAATTTAATAGAAATTCTGTCTTACCCTTGTTCCTTTGTGATTAGAAGGTTATGGGTTTGAGCGGTCAAAACTCAAAATAGTCTCTTTGCAAGTAAGGGTAAAGCTGTGCCCAAAAATGGCCCTGCCCTGATTCTCGCAGAGCAGGGAGCCTTGTGCATTGGGGATGCCCTTTTACATCTGAATTTAAGTGAAATACAAGGGAGAGATGAGATTTCTGTTTCCGTAAGCTAGAAATCATGTCATTGTTTCAAACATCCAAGTGTATTTTGGGTGTAGGGGTCAGATAAATTCATTGCTTTATCTTTACCATACATGGTGTATATGTGCACACAAAGGGGAATATGAGTGTCCATGTAATAACACAAATGGTCACAAAACCAGTTGTCCGTGTTTTCCCCTTTAGTTTTTAATACTAGAAGTTAACCTGACATCGTATTTGGACCCTTGTGCCGCCTCTCCTCTATTTTTCCCCCAAAAACAACTCTTTTGTGAATGATTCAAATATTGCTGAGATGAGTTAGATTACTTGTAAAGAAAGAAGATTGGATAAAACTGGAACTATTGCCCTTGAAATGAAAATTTGCAGTTTGGGAAATTTATCTCAAGTTAATAGATTTCTGTTTTTTCAGTTATTAGACTGTGCATTCTGTAGTGATTATGATTGGCAGGCCCAACGAGGCTCGAGGCATGTATGAGAGGCTTCAGTCCCACCCAAATGTTAAAGTGAGCAAGAGAGCGAAGCAGTTCTTGTTTGGCTTCCAGGTAACTTGATTGCAGAATGTTTATGGATGTATGGTCTATATCTGATAGCTGAAAGGACATCATGAAGAGTCTTGATGAGGTGTCTGACGATGTGACAACGTTGAAACAAAATGCACCAAGACATGCATAATGTGATATACGTTCTTGAACTTCAGAACATGTGTTGAGTGCCTGACAGGCTGACACAGCCATAGTGCTGCAAGCAGTGCTACTATAGGAGGCCTTTGGGTGGTATTTGAAATATCTATGGATTGAAGAAGAAAAACATGTTATGTTTTACTTGTTGCCGATTACCTAGCCTCTGTGTTTGTTTATGTTTCCAAAATTTTAAGTAACATGTGAAGTTAGCTATCATGGGCATACGTGCTTTAAGGTCATTGCTTATATATATATATATATATCCTTTTTATCATGATTTTTTTTGGTGCCAGGCCATCTTGGCATCACTTGAAACTGAAATTATGTTGCCTGATTGCAGGCCATGGAAATGATGAAAGTTAAGCGTACATCTATCTCTACGATGAACACAGGTTACCAGAATTATTTTGAAGCATTTCTTGAAGATAAAGCCAACTACAGTTTGGAAAATGCTGATGTTGAAGAAGGTGTGACGACTCAAGTCCTCCCTTACATTCTTTTTCTTGTTTCTCCTGTTATTGTTGTCCTACTTATTGCT
Organism: Diospyros lotus; assembly: GCF_014633365.1. NCBI lineage: Eukaryota > Viridiplantae > Streptophyta > Magnoliopsida > Ericales > Ebenaceae > Diospyros > Diospyros lotus. Next base: position 38,569,315 of record NC_068338.1, on the reverse strand, counting down.
GGTGTAAGGGGATAAAATTGAGACATTTGATATTTTTGAATAGGTTCTGTTTATAGACTTTATTTGAAAATGTAGATTGGCTCCATTTATCCTTTTTCATAATGACACCTTTACTAACCAGAAGGTTGAACACAGTATGTAGCTTCTCCATGAATCAGAATAAAACTCGTTACTTGTTGAGCTTGTGAATTAATGAGGAAAGATGGATGTCCCTGATTATTGATCACCTGTTCGGTAGATGTGAACATATCCTGTAAAAGTGCTGAATCTTGCACTTTTTGGTATATGTTGATTTGGAGTGACAAGAAGAGGAGAAAGATTGGAAAGCACAATGAACTGAAGTAAAATTTATTTGGATTTATGATGGTCCGGAAATTGAGAACAACACGAACTGGATATTGGTCATGAAAATCATTTTTCTCTGGGATGTTTATTCATACGGAACATGTACGTAAAAATGATTACATTTTCCTTTTATTTTCCCTCGACAAATCCTATTCTGAATAGAGATGGAAATTATGCAGGCGAGAAATTGTTTGGTTTAGGTGCAGGCTAGGGGAAACTGAAGGGTTTTGTTGTAGTGATGAATGCAAGTAGTGCTTCTCATTTTGGTTTCTTGGCTCAGATGGGATAACATCTCAACCTGGTTGTAACTTTTTTAAGCCTCTTGATGTTGTTGAAAATTGGAACGTGCTGATTAAACTTGACTGGTAGAAATGTCATTGGCTCGTATTACGTGATGATGGTTAAGATAGCTAGAACTGAAGCAGAAAATTGTTCTGGAGTGTTTGAGAAGGTTCTCCCTATACTTGAGAGTTAAAGACCATACAGACTTGTGAAGAGGTAAAATGTATGAAAGGATATGATGGTAGAAGGGATTTTGCGTCTACTGCTGATACTGTTGACAACCAGGGCTGTATACAGCATTGTGTGCTGGACTGTGTGGTACAGTCCAATTAAATCAATCAATGCCATGAGATCTGAAGCCATTAATTCTTCTTCATATTGGGTTCTCCAGGAATTGAAAGAGTTTCAGTTGTTCATCCATATAATCCAAGCCAAGCCTTGGCAGACAAAGATGAAAATAAAAGTAGCATTTCAAGCAAAGAAGACAATGCTGTATATGCCACTAATTGCGGTAATCTGCATCAACAGTTTTCCCAACAAGCAAGGCAGAAATCTTCTTGTGGGCTTTGACAAGTACTATTGTCTGAGATTCAGCAAAAGTAGGATGCTTTTTGTTGTACCTGCCCTGCCCATATGGAGATTTGCTTATTCAGTGCTTTACTTAACTAAGCAGTTGGTTGAGCAAACTAAGCAGTTGGGTGAGCTGCTAATAACAATATATTATAGCATATATATGCAAGCAACATCTCATTCTTCTCCTACTCTTAAGTTGAATTTGACATCTTCACAGAATAATGCTCTACATGAGTTGAATTTTTGTATTAAAAAAAAACATGATGTGACTTCTTTATACTTATAGAAATAAAAAAATCAAACCTAACAACTCCTATCTATAAATTAAAATCTTGGTCCACATCATTGGTATTTTATAGAAATAAATAAAAATATAATTTTTCACGAGTAACAATAAAGGAGGAGTTAGATTGTATGTAAAGATATTCTTTCTTGATTGACTTTTACAAAGTGAAAAATTTGATATTAAGAAACATCATTTATAATTTTTCATGACACACTGTAAGAAAGCAAAAGGTACATACTTTTTATTTTATTTTTTATTTTTTTATGTGCGTGCAAAGGGGAAGGAAGGTATAAGATTTTTGTCATCTTTAATTTACAGCCTCTGCCTAAAAGTCACTACTGAATCATCATGCAATGGTACCCACAATATTTTTCTTTTTCTTGACAGAGACTAAATATGGCCTCTTTCTTTATGACAATCAATGGGAACCGCCTTGGCATGGCATCATCTTAATTTATTATTATCTTACTTTCATGGCAAAAACAAATAAAGTGCTTATTTATTTATTTTTCCTTCAATACTTTGCTATGATAAAATAGCCACAAGAATAACATACTTTTTGCGACGTTTGTGACAAACGCGACTTTTGCGACGGGGCCAAAATTGTCGGAAAAAATCTCAATTATTTTCCTAACTCTTTGCAAAGAAATGATAGGAAAAATCTTCACTTTTATCTAACTTTACCATTTTCTTTTTAGTAATAAAAGTTGATACAGATATTATAAATAGATGTTAATTGAAGATTTTTTTAGGTAATTGAACCCAAAAGAAAAAAGGAACAAAGACATAATCTCAGAAAAATAAAACAATTTACTTGGGTTGAATTTTTGGTAAAACTTATTCTGAAAAATATTTATCCATTCATGTGGAAGAAATAGTATATATATATATATATATACAACCATGTTACTAATATATCAAAGATTATATCTTGAACTACACACAATATATGTAAAATAACAAAAATAGCCCTTGCGTCTCACCGTCTCACACTGTCTTATCACCTCGCCTCACCATTTTATATAAAATATATTTTTATCATTTTACATGTATTGTGTAATCTAAGGTATAGTCAAGGAGTACCAATAATGTTCTCAAGGTACATGCCAAGTAGTTGAATCATGATAAGTTGGGATTCGCACCAGTAAGTCGTGGGTTTGATTATTTGTCTTGCATAATGAGACAAAGTCTTTACTTATGATTTATTTTCTCTATCGAAATCAAGAACACAAGCGACGGAAGATAACAATAATTCTAAAAGTGTCAATAACATTATAATTATATATATATATATATATATATAAGGAGAGAGAGGGGGAGGGGAATCCAATGCCAAATACCAGCTGAAACAATGATTATCCATCAGACTATGGTTGAGGCGATTCATGTAGGCTCAAAAGCTAATGTAATACATCTCCCATTTCGTATAAGATTGGAGACAATTATTTGAAATAATAATTTTTTGAACCAAAATAAAAAAACATACACCTTATGTATACATTTTTATATAATATAAAGTAAATTATATTGTTAATTCTTAAACTTTACAAGCATAACAAAATTGAGTATTGAATTTTAATTTTTATCATCAATTCAGAAGTTATTCTTTTAATTTTTTGTTAAATTTTGTCAATAAACACTATCGTGAAATACATTACTATAAATCTTAAGATCACTTAATTTTGGAGTTTATGTTAATTTCAGCATTAAGTAATTTTTGAAATTATATTAATATATATTACATCAGTTTTCGTTAATAGAATTTAAGAAACTATAAAAAAAAAGAAACTGAATTATAATAAAAAAATAAAATTTAGTGATTGTGATGACAAAAATTAAAATACAATAATCAATTTATTATGAAAAACAAAAATCAAAATTAATAACATAATTGATCATTTTTACATATAATATCACGGTTTATTTTTTTTTATTTTATAAATCTTAGTTCCAACTGTTACAAGTTTAGTTTTTTTCACATAATTCAATTAATAAAAAATCTAACTTAAAATAACACATAAGTTGGGGGAAAAGGACTTTTTATTTATTAAAAGGGAAGTTGTTTTCCCTTACCTTAATGCCCCTATCTCAATTTCTCTTGTCCTAAAAGTCTCTTTCGACTTCTCTCATTTATGTATGTATAAAATAATCTAATACAAACTTAATGCAATGTCTTGACATCCTCATGTTTGTTTCTCAGAACTTGGAAGATTCACACACACACACACACACATATATACATATATAGATCACCCCACTAATGGTTACTATATATTAACTTTAATTTAGTACTAATTACCCACCAAGGATTACATATGGTTGTGAATTGTGATCAATTCAAACCCGATTATCTTTGTTGCATGGTATTCTAAACTTGTAATATCCCATTCACAAATCTATAACGAAACATTAAAAGTACGAAATGAAAAGCCTTCATCAAATGATCTCTCAATAATATTATGTTTTCATATTTATATGGAAAGAATAATATATACGGATGCTCAAGAAATGGTTTGGATTAGTTTTCAAAATAGAGGTCAAGTGGTTGAGTTACGATAAATTGTGATTCGCATTAGTAGGTCGTAAGTTCAATTATTTGCCTTGCGCAATAAAATAAAATCTTTATTTATGATTTATCTCTTTTATTAAAATTGAGAACACGAGCGACGAAAGATCGTGTAAGGACAATAATCCCAATAAATGATCTGAATTATGGAAGAACCAAATAAGGTGCAGCATTCAATTACTTAATACCCTTTTTCTTACCGTTTGGGACATGTTTGAGGAACGTGCATTGATGGACGACGACGATGATGATGATGAGAGTGCAAAGGGGCTATGATGTGGATGCATAGAGAAACAAATATGAACAGAAGACAAAATGGGCTAGTTTTTGTTACAATAATGCACTGGCAAGGAGGAGCGCCTGTTGGACTGCGCCACCAGGGCCGCCCTACGCTCCCGGTGGGACCCCATTCCGCCGGACCGCCCCTTCCTCTTTCCTTTTTCAGCCTTATTTTCTCCAAAGTTGCACCGCCCTTCTCCAAAGTTGCGCCGCCCACATCCAGTCCACTCCCCCGGGTCGGTTCTGCTATCCATTAATGTGAAACCATTTTCATCCCCTCTATTTACTTATGGCCCCTACTCCCCTTCTATAATCACAAAAATGCCACCCTTGAAGCTCTCACGTGCAAATGACAAAGACAGAATGACTCGTAAACCCATAAACACAAAAACATGTGTTAGCCATCATCATTACATAATTATTAGCCAGTGCCCTTCGGAGGGTTTATGCTCATCTTATTATTTAGTCATTCGGAAATAAAGAAGCCCCTTTTTATACTTAATAGATTACACATGCTAACCCACAATTGTAAGTGACAAACTAGGCAATGTGAACTTGATTAAGAAAAATGTAGACTTTATTCACAAAACAAAATGCTGCAATAATCCGTTACCTAGACAAATTCTTGTGAGTCAATAATAGTGGTGGTTTTGTTGCTTTATCCAAGGAATGGGTAATTGGGTCATTTTCGCTAAACCAAGGCCAAGAACATGATCCTTGCCCGTCACGAGAAGATGTATTATAATGTATTACAAAGACCTCAACAATAAGAAATACATAATAAGGAGGGTGACATCTGCTGCTTCAGTTTCTTTGTCAAAGAAAATACCAAAGATCGAAGGGGCCCAATGAGAACTCCCGTTAGTGCAAAGTCTGCATCAAAGCTCTTATCTTGTTCTTCACCATTTTCAAATTCTAATTCTATTATACGCCAAAGCCAAACCACTCGCCCAAACTAGAACCAGAAAAACTGGGTTCCTCTGCTTGTTTGGATTCCAAGAAAAAACCACAACTTGCCTAGAGGGCAAGGAAAGGGAAAACGAAAAGGAAAAGGCAGAGGAAACACCCTTCTCTGTTTTTTCCTGCTTCTGGTTTTCCTTTTCTTTGAGCGGAAGATGGTCCAGAGAAAGGTGACCGGCAAGCTTGGTATCCAGGCCAATCACGTTAAATCGGAGAAGATTTTGAGGAGTCTTGGACCGTCTTCTCCGAGGCACCCGGATGGCAAGAGCAGAATGAAGAAATCAAGGTCAATCAAGCGTCCGGATTACGAAAACTTGCGATCGTCGCCGAGTTTACGGCGGGAGCAGCTGCAGCCAGGGCGGCCGCCGCCACTTGTCGATGCTCCAGCGGCAGCTGCCACCCCGCAAAGGCAGTTCTCGCCGAACTACATGAAGTCCACGAGCAGTTTCGAAGCGAGGAAGGAGCGGTCGCCGGTAAGTTCTCATAATTCTCCGGCTTCTGTAGATAGCAAGCGATCGAAACAGAGTTCGAAGAATTCAAAACTTGGCTCGGTTTCTGGCCAAAAATCAGTGAAAACCTTAACAAGAACTTCCAGTTTGAAACTGGTGAGGACTTTGACGAAATCTCCTAGCTTCAAACCGGCAAGATCTTCTTTGCCTATGAAGTGTTCGGAAGTTGTTCTATGTGAAAATCTGAATGCCCAGAGGGCAACGTGCTCTTCAACTTTGAAGGATTCCAAGTTGCCACCTTTCCTTGCTCTGAGTCCCGGCGCAACAGAGTCGGAAGGAACCTCGGCCATGAAGGTCTGTCCGTACACGTACTGTTCTCTTAACGGTCATCACCATCCTCCTCTGCCGCCGCTCAAGTGCTTCTTGTCGGCGAGGAGGCATATGTTGAAGACTCAAAAGAGTGTGAAAATGGGGTGCCTATCCCCACGTCGAAGGAAAGAGAAACCTGCAACTTATGAAGAGGATTTAGATAGCTCAGTGATTAATCCTCTGATGAAAGAAGAGGAAGAAGATAACTCCATGATTAACCCCCTGATGAAAGAAGAAGAAGAAGAAGAAGCAGATCATATGGATTTCTTTATCAAAATCTATGTTAAAGATGTAGAAGATAGCGTTGGAACAACTGGGGGAGGTGAAGAAAGAGACAACGAGAAGGATAAGTTTTTGCCTTTGGTAGGAGGGGCCAATGAAACAGTAGTAGAAGAAGATGGTGGTGGGCAGGGTTTTGAGAGCGGCTTGGAAGTGGAGCCATGTCCTGAGATTGATTTTGAAGGTAATCTTGATGAAACCAGTCATAGTATTTCGAATGAAATGGAGATAGCAGAGTTCTTTTCTGAGGAGCAGAATGTAGAGGCAGGGGAAGAAGTTTGTTCCCCTCTCTCTGTTCAAGAACAGGAATCACCGGACTGTTTGAGTGATCAGAGTGATTTGGAAGTAGAAAGCTCACCAAGCACTGAATTTGATGGAACGGATTCTGAAACTTCTGACATGGAGTGGGAGGAGGGCCAGTACTCTGCACCATTTGTCGATGATGAAGCTGGTAACTTGGCTCAAACCAACAATGGATCTGATCCTGCTCTCATCAGTGAACCTGCTTTCAAGTCAGTTGGCCTTGCTACCGGCTGCTTTGATGAAATTTCTGCTGATGCAGGGCTGGAAGAATTCTTTGAGCAAGTAAGTGAAAGCCCTGGAGCAAGTGATTTGTTGCATAATTTTGCAGAACCAGATCCAGAGGAAGTTTACGAGAATAAAACTGAAGTTAGTGAAGGGGCACTTGACAAAGGCCTTCTACTTGAGGGCGAGGTATCAATAATTAATCAGGTACTAAAACAAGAACAGGCTACAGCTGATGCTGGAGATGAAACAAACAAGAGAGAGCCAGAAGCTGCTGCCAGATCACTGATTGGAATCCCGTCTTTTGAGTCATTGCAGTGTTCATCTGAAGCTGAAAATGATATTGCTAAGGAAGTGACTAATGAAATCAAACTTAACACCAAAGCCAGAGACAGCAAAATAAACCAAGCAGAAGCTCATGCTCATTCATCAGACAAGGAATCACAGAGCAACAACCAGGTTGAAGATCAGAACAACTCAGAGAAAGATTGCAATCAGACTTGGAGCTTCAAGATCTCAGATTCTGTGGATTCCGAAAATCAGACTCATCCAGGGCTTAATAAAGTCACTGTAGACAGCAACAGTTATGAAGATGTCAATCAAATGGAAGTGGAGCGTTCAGACATTTCAGATCCAGAACAAAGCTTCCCATCAACAAAACTTGCAGCCAGCAGAAAAGAAACAAAAACTGCATTCACCCGTGGCACAAATCATTCAAGTCAAGAACCAGCTGGGGTCCCCATTAATCTAAGAATAACCAGAGGCAAGATGCCTGTAGAGGAGTTGGAGGAATCGAAGAAGTTCAATCCACGAGAACCGAATTACTTGCCAATTGAGCTTGACCCGGAAGCAGAAAAGGTTGATCTCCGGCATCAAATGGTGGATGAAAGGAAAAATGCCGAAGAATGGATGGTCGATTATGCACTTCAGCAGGCTGTCGCCAAACTTGCTCCAGCTCGGAAGAGGAAGGTGGCATTGCTCGTTGAAGCTTTTGAGAAAGTCACACCAATGTCCAAATATGGATCCCATGTGAGGCATACATCCCCAGCTTTTGTTCATGCCCGGACTATTCAAGCTTGTAACTGATGCTGATTAGTTGAGGTAAATTCAGAGCACTAATTGATGCTGATTAATTGAAGCTTTTGAATTTCAGAATTCATGAACTGTTTAAAGCTTCACAGAAACAGAAGATCATCGATTTGATATCTTTCATCTCATATATTTTGCAGGTGTGATCAAGAAGCAAGTTCAGTTAACTATGAAGTAGCAGCAACTTGAAGGTTCAGCTGATGGTTTATGATTACAAGCGAACCTTGAGCTCCAGAGAAATTCCATAGAAAAAGCATTTCATGTTCAGATCTCTGTGTAAAAGTACTGGAGAAGGAGCTATTTGAAGGACTCGTGGAAAATGGGACTCTAATACTGCAGTGCCCTGCTGTGTTATAAGATGATCTATATATTGAAGTGAGAATTAGAAATTTCAGTCCTATGTTTAGCTAATGCGGATAAAAATGCGGTGTTCAGATCTCTGAATGCTCATATGTATCTATCCTTTGTTGTTTGTGAAGGATACTTTCCCCAACTTTTAGTGTTGTTTGTGTTTGCTATTATGCTGTATTGCATGCATTATTAATGTACACTACTGTCTTTATGGCAGTTCAGTTCCAGTATTACAGAAAACAACTAGCGGAGATTATGCAGAAAATCATCAACCATTTGAACAGTTTATGACTTCTTTTTGAGGTCCACGAATCTATAACCCAATGTCGGTTAATGAACTTTAGTTTGATAGGACCACCTTGGCTTGACTGGTTCTCCACTAACTTGATGTGTTACTTTCATGAAGTCCCCGAGCCGTTTTGAGGCGAACACGCCGCCGGTAAGTTCAACAAACTCGAAACATGGCTCAGCTTCTGGGCAAAAAGAATCAGTGAGAACATCATTAACAAGGATTCTTTTAAGCGTTCAAAAGTTGCTCCCTCTGAAAATAATCCCAAGGTCCAGAGAGCAACTTACCCTTCAACATTTAAGGCTTCGAAGTTTCTCAGTTTCCTTGCTCAGGTCTGTCTGCGCGCGCGCACTGTTCTCTTAACAACGGTCATTGCCATGCTGCTTTGCCCAGTTGCTTCTCGTCGGCCGTCGCATATGTAGACGAAGAAGCAGGATAAGAAGTTTGTTCGCCGCCAAGTACTGGAGCAACGAAGTTAGATGAAATTTCTGCTGATGGAGGGCCGCCGCCGAAAGACATCTCTGAGCATGGAAGTGACATCCCCGGCCGATTTGTGGCATAATGTTATCAATCCGATGAGAAGAACCAGATGCAAGTTCAAAGCACGAGAAGCGGAAGCAGAAGAGGAAAAATTCAGAAAAAGTGGATGGTTGACTATGCACTTCGAGAGGCTTTGGCTCGTTGGAGCCTTTCATGCAAACTTGGGGTTGATCTTCTCTCTCATTCACTGTTTCAGAACACAGTTACTTCGATTGCTACCGAATTTTTTATTTTCTTTTCCCCCCCTTATATCCTAACCAAAAAAATTAAAAAAGACACTTTATTTGCAACTATACAAAAAAACACTTCATTTTTGTATTAAATAGAGTTAACTAAAATTTATCAGAAACCCATTTCCATCTCTATCATCATGCTTTAGGCAGAACGAACTCAGGTGAGATCACTGAAAAAAATTATAAATAAATATGAAGAGGATCTTGAAATGGGAGCTTGTTTTAAATACATTCCTCGACTTTATATATAACATGAAGTGTGTGAAAAGAATAATTCCCATGTTCAACTATTGATCTACTTCCAAATTCACTTGTATTGCAGGATGCTTGAGAATAAGCGATTTAAGCTCCCCAAAGTAACTGTTCAGAGTGCTGGAACTTTGGCTTTGCGAACCTGCCATGTGGGGATTGACCTCAGCACCTACAGTCTCTTCTGCTGATCTTTTCATCGATACATCTTCATCGTGAAACAACTTAAGTGAATCAGCGGTCGAGAGAGCGAGTACGGATTCATGCAAGGACTGCATCTTGTCTCTATCGTCTTGTGCCTCCATCAATCTCTTTCTCAATCCATCAGGTAGGGAAGTAAATACACTTCATCAAGATTGCGGCACATCAGGTTCAGCGGGAAAAAGAAGTTGACGATAAAGGGGAAACAACAGGGTGTAGCAGATACTCCAAAAAGTTGAGGGTCTAAGATTACACGGCCGTTGTCATTTTCTTTTTAAAGGGTGCACAGTATAATTTACCCAAAATTTAAATGTAAATCCATTAGATCTATTAACAATCCATTTGGTAAACTAGGACAGAGCGAGAAAGATAGCAGATGTTGAAGGAAAGAAACAGAGAGTAGTTTTGCACTGTACTCAAATAATTAAAGACGGACAAAAACAGGTTTGACACTGCTGCCATCTTTACTTTTTATCTGACACAGAAAAAGAAAAAGAAACAAAAGAAGGGAAATTTTCGTCATGACCAAAAGATTGGATACTAGAAAAAAACGCAGTCATAAATCTCCATTATTTTCCAATTTGGGAGATTTTAGAAACCAATCAAAATATTTTCCAATTTGAATTTCTTTAGCTTTCCTTCCCAATTCATTCCATTTAGCTATCAACAGATGACTGAGAGGAGGGACACTTTTCCTTTTCTTTTGTACTCAAAATTTACCCAATTCGAATGCAAAGTAAATTATAACGTTTTCTCACCTGGTAATACCCCTAACAAGGCCCCAGTTGTATCCAGCAACTACTGATTCCTTAAAGCCAATGTTGAAACCCTCCTGTGCAGAAGCTTCTTTTCCCGCTGTGAGGCCATCACGATATCCAATCTGAAAGTACTCAAGAATCACAAAGATCTCAACATTCAAAGAGTACACCAAGATAAGAAATAAAGAAAAACTACATTCCAAAGATAAGTCAAATCAACTTTGCATCAGAAGGATACCGTATGGAATTGGTCATGCCTTCGTTGCCACTCCCTGTCCAAATCCAATAGATTATTCTGTTCTTCAGGAGAACTGCCCCACAAAGAGTCATCATCATGCAATGAATGATCCAACTTGTGATCTGAAACAAAAGATTGATGAAAAACATCCCTCCTTCATAATTGAGTACAGGTAGAATATGAAAACATTAAACATAGCACACAACAACAAACATATTACTAGTCAAAATTTTCGGTATGAACTTCTTAGTACTTTTTGTCACGTATTTAATACAAAGTGACCTTGGACTTTGTATGTTTTACGAGGATATATAGGGAACCACATGTACATGTTTTAGGTTGTCAATCACCTAGAGATAACTGATTGAGAGTTCTGAACTTCTACTACAAATAATTTAGTTTCTAGATATGGTTTCACTTGGCATGTACCAAGTTAAAATTGTTTCTTGCTCAACTAATTGAGTGGGCTGCTGAATGCAGACCTGGGTGAGAACTTTGGCTTTTGCTCTCATTAGCTGTCATCTATCACCATCAGGTACCACAAACAGACTTGCTTTGTATAGCTTCTAACTAGAACAAAGCAAGGGCAAGTCCAGCTCATGATGAGAAAACTCAAGTCAGGGACACTTTTGCAGAACACAAGACATGAAACACATCATCGCTTTCCAAGCAAATTTCAATTATTGGGAGAAACTAACCATGTGAATCAACCAATATATGGCCAGCACTAGCCATGGGACCCGATCCTCCATTGGAGACTTCTAAGGTATCTGCATAGAGTTCATCAGCAAGGGTGCGATCCATCTGTATGCAACAATAGTCAGCATGAAAACTCTATCTAAGGACAACATGAAAATAATTTGAGAAGACATCCATAAACGTCACCTGGCAATATATATCCACACATAACAACATACCATTCCAATTGCCTCCTAGCCTATGTCCCACCCCGCAAATAATAAGATGAAAGAAATCCTGGTCATTTCTTAATTGGGGTTTCCCACCTCCTCATGTCAACAACCCCACATTGAGGCATCCGGGATAGATATATAAGCGCCTAATCACTGTGCAGTCTGTGCCAATCCACTAGATGCCCAAGCTTGTGATTTTGGATTAATCCCAAACTCAAGCACTTCCAGTTCCAGTATATTATATGCCCTTCTAAGTTGTTTAAGCACACAACAGATACTTGACATTTGTGATAGGATTGGATAAATGTCCAACATAGTAGATGGATATGTTCTCTACAAACAGGATAAACTAAAAGTTTTTTATTTTTTTCCTCCAACCATAAAGCAAGGGCAGGCATACAAAAATGACCTTCACAAAATGAGAAGCCTCATACACTGGGGGTAGACTTTTTACAAGGCAATATAGTTTTCTATTAAATTATGCATGAAACACTTTTTTTGTGTAAAATGTATGCTAGTTTATGAACACCATTTTACATTAAATAAAGGAAATAAAAATTAAAGTTTGAAAATATCCAGGCAACTTGTCAATATCCTCTCATATCTACTGACACAAAATTAGGTTAGCCCCACATTTGGACAAATATCTACGCCCAACACCTTTACAACTGCCCATGTTGCATAGCAATAGCTTTCCCAGACCCACAGGTGTAAGAAAATATCCAATAATAAGCCAAAACATGGCAAAGATGAATATCTATGTACTCATAGGTATTGAGAGAAATTAGTTACAGAAAATGTAAAGCAAAATGAATTTAACAAGGACTTTGAACTATTACCAATGAAAAGGTCTAATGCTAAGTTATACAGCATAAAGGGCAAGACGAATGTAGTTACATAAGCAGCTCTTGAGCCATTTTCTGCCTTCGTTAATAATGTCTCCACCTGAGATGACCAGCTCTTTCTTCTCCTCAATACATATCAGTAAGCAGTAATTTTCATCTACTTCTATTTGTTGCGGTTAACAAAGCATATTAATTTATCTAAGCAAGTTGCATGATCTGACAAGATTTAATTTTGCACTTTTATTTACTGTTTTTAAGAAAATTACCAGTGAACAAATGGTCAAATACTCAAAAGAATATGTTTTTCCCCTTGATAGTTTTATGATCTAGTTAGACCTCCCACTCGCAGCTACACGTCAAAGCTTGAGAACAAAATATAAACATAAAATAATTTAACTCTTCTACACTTGTAGTTTCCTCTGTGCGTGTGTACAACTCAATACCCATAAAAGTGCACAACTTTACAAACCAGAAAAAAAAAAACAAAGAAAAGAGCAGGCTATATATAACAATTCCAATTCTATTTTATACTTTTTTGAACCTTTGGCTGTGCAGATAAGAATTCGTCAGGGTCGTATTCATAACTCATTCTATTTTCGACAGCTAGATCTTTGTAGATCTAACTTTTAATTTTCGACCCACACACAAAAATTCGCGAAATATACATACATACATATATATACATATATATATACACACACGGCAGCGGGAATGAACACACAGAGAGAGAGAGCATACCTAGACGGAGAGAGCAGAGAAAACGAAGAGACAGTGGCCGGAGATCGCAGAGGAAGCCGAGCTTCCGTGGTTGTGGCCCTTCACGGTGGCGGTGCGTGATGGAGACGGAGGCAGTGGTAGGATATGGACCATATGGTGGCTGTGGCGCTTCACTATTTTGGCGGTGGCTGGGGAAAGAGAGAGAGCGGGGGCTAGAGCCTGGGGGAGTCGAGGGTCTCTCGACCATTATATTACGACCCTTTCGGGTCGGGTCGGACAGTTGGGCTGGGTAATCAGATCCTTCTAATTTCTTTTTGTTTTTTTCTTTAAAAATAACCGAAAAAACATACGAAAAATCGGCGCAAATATAGTTAAAGACTAAAAATCATCGCAAAATTATTAAAAGCAGATATAAATCGTTCTTAAAATATAATCAGTGTTGTACCTAAGTTTTTTTTTGACCCTGAGGCAAAATATAAAAATGCCCCCGAATTAAGTACATTCAAATTTTATTTTTCATAATAAAATATAAAAAAATAAATATTTATATCATAAAAAAATAAATAAATATTTTAACTATTTCTTCTCTTCTTTATGTTATTTTGTTGCTGTTAAAATATTTAAACATATTACCGACTTAACATTGAATTAATTCTTTTTTCCTTTATTATTTTTTTTTTTAAGCTCCAAATATATGTTTAGGAAGCATGATTTGTGACTATTGCTTAAACCTAACAAAAGTCAAAAAGAATAAATATTATGATAATACACGACATATTTAAGCAATAATAATGTTAAACTTAATTTCTATATCTAAATTTGCAATAATAATAAGAAAAAAAATAAAATAAACAAGATATCTCTGAACTATAGTTCTAACTTCTAACAAGAAAACACTTATCATCTATCATAAAGGAAATAAAGGAACAACATCAATAAAATTAAATTTGCTTTTGCCGAATTCAGCCAACATCAATAAAATAGACATAGGCAAGCCGCAAGCTATCCAAATCTCTGAATACATCATAAACGAAACGAAATGAAGGAGCAACTAACCGCTGAAAGTTGAAGCAGATCTGAAAGATGAATACGATGACCCAATCGGCAATCGAGAGGCAGCGAGCCACCAACAATAGCTAGTGAAGGAGAAAGAGACAGCGAGCCATCGGCCACAACCCACAAGGACAAGGCTAGCCGGTGAGGACGGGCGACCACCGATCGAGCAGCGAGAAGCGAGAGGGCGAGGGCGAAGGAAGAGGAGCAACGAGATGAGAGAAAGGTAGCGAGCGATCAATGACAAAGTAGCAGCGACAGGCGAGAGCGACGGAGTGAGACAGGTAAGGCTAGGATAGCGAGCGAAAGAGAGCAAATAAGAAAAGTTGCGAACTTTGTAGAAGGAAGGGGGTGGGTAGGCGAAAAATGCATGGGCCCCTAAGTTGTGAAATTTGCATGGACCACTTTCAATTTATGGGCTCCTAAGTTGTGAAATTTTCATGGGTCACTTTTAATTTATGGGCCCCTAAGTTGTGAAATTTTCATGGGCCCTGAGGTAGTCGCCTCATGGAAGGTCCAGCCCTGAATATAATATTCTAGAGAGAATAAATCCAAAGATTTTTTAAATTATTACAAAATATTCTATTTTACAGTAATAAATTTTTTTTAAGATTGAGTCGATATCTCAATTATATAAAATCTTACAAATTCAGTTGTTAACTAATTCACACACCATCAAACGGATTTATTTTAACACTCCCCAAAAGGTAAGTGTTAAATGCTCCTTAAAATATGCTTATTAACAAACATTTTTATTTTAAGATATATATTTATATAAATATGCATAAATACCATATTAGAATCGCAACCACTTCAAATATGTATTTAGTATTAGATAAACTAATATATATATATATATATGTGTGTGTGTGTTTGTGAATAATGTTAAGACTCATGACTAATAACGATATCATCAGTTAAATAGTGCCTTTTTTATTAGAAAAAACTAAGAAGATCATGTGTTATTTTATTTTTTACCTAATACCTCCTCTAATAAGAATGTGGAATAATGCTATTTGGCCACCCTTAGTGCTACATCGCAAAATCTCGCAATATTTTGATGAGATATCGCGATATTTAATAATAAAATTTTGCAATATCTTCAATGGAATGGGCAGCCCAAAAGCAACAAAATTCAATTTTCTTTTTCTCTATCTCTCACTCCTTCTCATGTTTTCCTTTTGCTCATCCTTCTACATTTTTTTATCTCTTTATCTCTCTTTCCTTCATTGTAGTAGCTTCAGCCCTCTTTCTTGCTCTCTCTCGTTCGTCGCACGTCTCCATTGGCCCCAATCTAGAAGGAGGTAAGTCTTTTAAATCTATCCACAATAATTTTCAACACGAATCCATGATATATACATATATATGCGTTATTTGAGTTTGAAAGAAACTTTAAACTTAGATCTACGAAGATTTGACCGTTGGATCTTGCTAGTTTTTGGGTATGTTGGTCAATAGACCCTTGGGTGTTGGGTGGTTGCCTCTAATCACTGGAAACAGGCCATGGTGGGCGGTGACGACTGATAGTGTATTTTTAAGTTGTGATAAAAAATTAAAAATCAAATATACAAAAATCCAATCGTTAAATCTAGCCCACTTTTTTGTATGTTAATCCTCTTGACTTTGTGTTTCTAATGGTAGACTCTGATCCTGTGAGTCTTTGAAAGCGGTGGTCATCGGCGATTGTTGGTGCTGGCGTTTGTGACTAGTTAGGCTGTTTTTGCGCGTCCATACGTACATATATTTATATTTTCTTCTTTCTTTTACATTAATTTTTCTTGTTTGCTTATCTTGTTTTTTTACGCTGGAGGGGGGGGGGGGGTGATGATGATTTGGTTGTTGAAGTGAAAATTAAAAAACTTGATTTGTTTTTTTATTGTGTTTTGTGTATGCAAATGAGAAGGAGTTTGGGGTTTTAGGAAAGAGAGCGAGAATTAGGCCTATATGAGTGTTTAAATATTATTTTGTAATTATTTTAGTTATGTTTGAATGTCGATATTTAATATTATATATTTAATTATGAGTTTGTATTGTATTGAAGTTGAATATTGAATTTGTGATATTTTGAATATTGTGAAGATTAAAATGAAATGATTGATTGAAATTTGAATGTTAATAAATTGAATTGCTTTTTATTTATTTTGTGAATCTTTAAATGGAAATTATTAAATTTATCTAAGAATGGAATGATAAATAGTTATTGTTAGACATGGCCAAAATTGAACCGGACCGGCCGGAACCGGACCCGGAACCGGCCGAACCGGAACCGGAACCGGAACCGGACCGAACCGGCGAAATTCGGTCCGGTTCCGGTTCAAGGTTCCGGAGAACTGGAACCGCCGATTCCGCAGAACTGGAATCGCCGGTTCCGGTTCCGCGGAACCGGACCGTTGGCCCCCCCCTCCCCCCCCGTGCTCCCCCCCGTCCCCGTGCGGCCGTGCCCCCCTCCCCTAACGGTCCAAAATTGGACCGTTGGCTGCCACCCCCAGCCAATTTTATTTTATTTTTTTTAAATTTTATAATTCCTATCTATATATACCCCTCCCTCCCCCACTCATTTTTCACACTTTCTCTCTCTCTCTCTCTCTCTCTCAAGTCTCAAGCTATTATTCTCTCAATTTTGTCTCTCATTTAATATTTCAATTTCAATTTCTTCAATCTTCTCATTTTGTTATTTATCAATTTATTCAATTATATTGTTAATTATTTATTACTTGTTACTATATTATTTTATCATTATTATATTTTTTATTATCATACTTTTTTCAAAAAAATGACAAGTGAAGGTAGAAATTTTGAAAATGTTGAAAATGTTGAGTTTGAAATTCAAAATTTTCAAACACAAGAGAGTGAAACTCAACAAAAGGGAGGTGGAAAAATTTCTACTTCTGATATTTTTAATATTCATTTCAAGAAAACACCAAAAGGAGATGGTAAATTTGATGTATCTTGTAATTATTGTAATCAGGTATACAAATTCAAGCAAGGAGGTGGATATGGTACTTTCGCCCGACATTTGCAAACAAAGCACCCGCTCAAGGTTGGATTGAGCCGCGATCAAACACAAATATCCGGGTTTGCTACCTCTTCAAACTCTCCTCAATTATTTCATTATAATGAAGCTAATTGTAGGTCTGGTTTAGCTGAAATGGTAGCAATTGATCATTTATCTTTTAGTTTTGGTGAAAAATTAGGTTTTACTCGATTTTGTCAAAACTTTGTTAATCCTAGTTTTAAATCAATTCCTATAAATACTTTGAAAATGAATTTGTTAAAATTGTTTAAAAACTCAAAAATTGAATTGATAACATATTTTCAAAACAATAATATTAATGTTTCTATTTGTAGTGATATTTGGAGTGATCATTGGCAAACTCATTCATATATGGGTATTACTTGTCATTGGGTTGATGAAAATTATGTTTTACAAAAAAGAATTCTTGCGTATCGATGTTTTGATGAAAGTCATAATGCTGAAAATATTTGTAGATTAATTCAACAAATTTTACAAGAATATAGATTAGTTAATAGAATTTTTTCAATTTCTTTTTCATGCATCGGCTAATACTGTTAGAACGGGTAGGTTCTATGGCACACACCAAGAGGGGGGGGGAATTGGCTATTTTAAAAAATCTTGATAGGACTTGAAATCTTTTTTACCCAATTGAGGTTTTAGTGATTTAAAACATTAAACATATGAAATGAAAAATATAAAGCTCAATGAATGTAAAAGCAGGAAGGATAAATGACACAAAGAATTTATAGTGGTTCGGCTTAAACCAAGCCTAATCCACTACCTTAGCTCCCACTAAGGATTTTGAACCAATTCACTAAAATCTCCTACTTACACAAGTAGGCCCTCTAGCTACACAAGCTAGGAAATACAACCTCCTACTTAAACCAAGTAGGCCCTATAGCTACACAAGCTAGGAAAACAACCCCTTGCTTCAACGAGCAAGTCCTCTAGCACAAAGCTAGGAAAATAAGAATGATACAAATGTAAAGAAAGAAGCTAAGAGTTAACACTCTTAGTTACAAGTTCTCTCACAATGAAAACAAGGCTTAATAATAAATTTACAATGATAGAACAATGAAGCCTTGGAGAGAAAATACAACAGTGAAAGCGCAAATATATATAAGCTCGAGTAAAAATGATTTGAACTCTTTAGATCAACTCGTTCCCATCCATTGGCCTTCTCTTGATCATCCATGACTTGTATTTATAGGCTTCCCAAAAGATTGAAGAGAAATGTAGCCGTTTGTGACCGTTGGATTTGAAAAACTAGCCGTTGGAAGCTTTCTGTAAAAGATATAGTCGACAGAAGAAAATGCATAGTTGACTATTTTTACAAATAAAACAGAACATAGTCGACAGACAAAAACGCATAGTCGACTATCTTATAACACAAAAATCCCATAGTCGACAGATCCTTTTACATAGTCGACTATTGTAAAAATGTGAAGAAATTTTTGAATTCTAAGAACAAAAATAGTCGACAGATGAAAAGCCATAGTCGACTATCCTTACATGATAGTCGACAGACTGAAAAATAGTCGACAGATGAAAACAGCATAGTCGACTATCCTTAAATATAGTCGACTATCCTTAACAGCATAGTCGACTATTCTCAGGCATAGTCAAGAGAATTAAATCACATAGTCGACTATCCAATTTGAAAAAATGAAAACTAAACAAATTCTCATTTCGATTCTTTTGAAGCAAGTTGAGATTATTAAAAACATATTTACACATAGTCTAAATACACTCAACCACACTTCAATATATCTCCTATATAAATTTTCATAACTTTGCTCAAGGAGATTTAAAGATTGCTTTTCTCATTCATATAGATTGATTAAAAAAACTTTGACCATATATATATACTTACTCATAAAGATTTAGAGATTGATTTTCATATAGTCATTATCAAAACCATGATTTTATTTTTCAAGAGTAAAATATCAATCTCCCCCTTTTTGATGATGACAAAAACAAATATGAAAATCAATTCATTCATTTTATCTCCCCCTTTTTGTCAAAATCAAAAAGATTAATACTCCCCCTTTTTGGAACATACTGAGAGCATGAATAAAATAGGCTCCTCCTTAAACCAAATCCTCATAGAAATCATTATTCAATTTAAGCATATATTCAGAGGCAAGCATTCATTGGCAAGAGTAAAATATTCATTTTCTTTAGATGAAAACTCCCCCTTAATCAAAGCATAAAATTTGAGAATCATTAATTTAACACTATAACTCCCCCTCAATTTTAGAAACCAATATAGGTTTTCAACAAAAACATAAAGCCACACTTATAACTCAAAATCATCAAAACTTATAAACAGAGAGTTTAGGGATAGAAAATATACCACCAAGATTGAGTTTAACAATCTTTCTTACTCTTGGTTGGCAAAAACAAATGAGCATCTTTTGGGGTTGAATTTCTTTTTCATGCCCTTTTCTTTCATGCTTGATTCATCCGCAAGGATTTCATTTTAAGTTTCATTTGGATGTCAAGCAACCTGCAAAAATAACTCATCCACAAGCTTTTGGTGCCCAAACCACTTTGGAGTCACCATTGTTAGCATAGAGCTCCTCCCTAGGAACCCAAATTTGTTTAAGCTTATGTGGGTTATTTCTTATAAGATATTTGTTTCTAAAATGATACCAATAGCTAGGATGTGAAGAAAAAGATTTTTGTTTCCTTTTTATGAAAACTATTTGCTTCTTATCCTTATGCACATTCCTCTTAAAATGAGGATTCTTAGGTATCAAAACATTCTTGGATCCTTGAGGATTAAAATGAAAAACATTAGAAGGCTTAGTTTCCTTAGGAATCCATTTCATTTTAGGTCCAAAATATGATTTCCTTTTTAAAGGACAGTTGTATGCAATGTGACCTAATTTACCACAATAAAAGCATTTAATTTCATGATAGGTGTGTAAATGTGAGCTCTTGGCTTTTGCTCTTGGACTATGAAAAATTTCAACACCTTTGTTATGATCACAAGAATTTGAAATCTCTTCTTTTAAAATGGATTTCTCATTTAATGCACTGTTCAAGGATTTCAATTCAAACTCTTCCAAAACTTTTTCCTTTGAAAATTCTTTATTGGAAGCAAGCAAATATTCATTCTTTGATCTCAAAACTTCCAATTCATTTGACAATAAATCTAATTGCTTTTGACGAGATTTGTTTTTCAAACATAGCTTTTCAAAATTTTCATATAAATCATTAAAAGCATTCAATAACTCTGCATTTGAAAAAGTATCATGATCATCATTTTTAGCATTCAAAGAACTAGACTCATGATCATTTTCAATATCATTACTATCATCAAAATCATAAGTAGAAGTAGAGGTTACCTCCTCTTCTTCATTTGCTGTGAAACACAGGATGGGTTTTGAATTTTCTTCATTCTCTCTTTGTTGATGATTCAATAGATTTTCAATCTGTACATTTTCATCAACATGCTTGCAACATTTGTTAGACAGATAAATTGAATCAAGAGTTTTCAAAATATCTTTAGCATTTGAACACTTAGAAACTTTAATATAAATATCATCACTTAGGGCATGCTGTAAAATATGCATAGCTCTAATATTTAAAGAAAAAAACATTTTATCATGATCAACCCATTCCATCTTTGGTTTTGAAACAAAACCATTTTCCACAATATGCCACAAATAACAGTCGATGGATGTCATGAAAATACAAATTCTTTTTCTCCAAAAATCATAATAAGAGCCATCAAAATACGGTGCCACATTAGTAGGATACCCTTCCTTAAGAGCCATGGACCTCTCCTTAGGTTGTTAGACCTTGAAACAAGGAGTTAGGCTCTGATACCAATTGTTAGAACGGGTAGGTTCTATGGCACACACCAAGAGGGGGGGGGGGGGAATTGGCTATTTTAAAAAATCTTGATAGGACTTGAAATCTTTTTTACCCAATTGAGGTTTTAGTGATTTAAAACATTAAACATATGAAATGAAAAATATAAAGCTCAATGAATGTAAAAGCAGGAAGGATAAATGACACAAAGAATTTATAGTGGTTCGGCTTAAACCAAGCCTAATCCACTACCTTAGCTCCCACTAAGGATTTTGAACCAATTCACTAAAATCTCCTACTTACACAAGTAGGCCCTCTAGCTACACAAGCTAGGAAATACAACCTCCTACTTAAACCAAGTAGGCCCTCTAGCTACACAAGCTAGGAAAACAGCCTCTTGCTTCAACGAGCAAGTCCTCTAGCACAAAGCTAGGAAAATAAGAATGATACAAATGTAAAGAGAGAAGCTAAGAGTTAACACTCTTAGTTACAAGTTCTCTCACAATGAAAACAAGGCTTAATAATAAATTTGCAATGATAGAACAATGAAGCCTTGGAGAGAAAATACAACAGTGAAAGCGCAAATATATATAAGCTCGAGTAAAAATGATTTGAACTCTTTAGATCAACTCGTTCCCATCCATTGGCCTTCTCTTGATCACCCATGACTTGTATTTATAGGCTTCCCAAAAGATTCAAGAGAAATGTAGCCGTTTGTGACCGTTGGATTTGAAAAACTAGCCGTTGGAAACTTTCTGTAAAAGATATAGTCGACAGAAGAAAATGCATAGTTGACTATTTTTACAAATAAAACAGAACATAGTCGACAGACAAAAACGCATAGTCGACTATCTTATAACACAAAAATCCCATAGTCGACAGATCCTTTTACATAGTCGACTATTGTAAAAATGTGAAGAAATTTTTGAATTCTAAGAACAAAAATAGTCGACAGATGAAAAGCCATAGTCGACTATCCTTACATGATAGTCGACAGACTGAAAAATAGTCGACAGATGAAAACAGCATAGTCGACTATCCTTAAATATAGTCGACTATCCTTAACAGCATAGTCGACTATTCTCAGGCATAGTCAAGAGAATTAAATCACATAGTCGACTATCCAATTTGAAAAAATGAAAACTAAACAAATTCTCATTTCGATTCTTTTGAAGCAAGTTGAGATTATTAAAAACATATTTACACATAGTCTAAATACACTCAACCACACTTCAATATATCTCCTATATAAATTTTCATAACTTTGCTCAAGGAGATTTAAAGATTGCTTTTCTCATTCATATAGATTGATTAAAAAAACTTTGACCATATATATATACTTATAAAGATTTAGAGATTGATTTTCATATAGTCATTATCAAAACCATGATTTTATTTTTCAAGAGTAAAATATCAAATACTGCTTCTATTAATGAATTGAAAAGAATTTGCCAACCAAATTTTGGTGGAAGATTTTTTCATGTTAGATGTGCATGCCATGTTTTAAATTTATGTGTTCAAGATGGTATTAAGTCACTTAATTCTTATTTAGATCCAATTAGAAATGTTATTCTTATTTTCATAGCCGTTGAACAAACATTCAGTAGTGGAGGTAACATTTTGGACGAAAGAAGATCAAGATTGGCTCCAGAATCATTGGAAGCTCAAGTTTGCCTCGATCATTGGGAAAGAGCTAACATGCGACGTCAAGAAGAACTTATCCATTCATCATCATCTGACGAATGGGTTAATGATGGTTCAACAACGGCGACTTCCGACTCCAATGAAGATGCGTAGGATCCAAGTCCATATTTTATTTTTTTTCACATTTGTAAAAATTAATTACTTGTATTACATTTTTGTTGTAATTATTTTTTAATGAAATTAAGTCTAATTCTATTTTTTATTTTTTATTTTTCACATTTGTAAAAATTAATTACTTGTATTACATACTTGTTTAGTTGTTTTAATTATTTTTAATGAAATTATTACTTATATTTATTCAATTTTTAGTAGTATTTTTTTATTAAAAATATGGTTGAGAATATTTTTATTTACAATTACATTTAACAATTAAAAATCGAAACCAAACCGAACCGAACAACGGAACAAGGACCAAAATTGAATACAACAATATTTAAAAAAAATTAAAAAAATTTGGTTTGAACCGGAACCGGAACCGTTGACCGAACCGGCACGAACCGGAACCGGAACCGAACCGTCCCAAACCGCCCTTGGGCGGTTCGGTTCAGGTTCAAAGATTTCTTGAACCGGAACCGGCAGTTCATGAACCGGAACCGGCGGTTCATGAACCGTGGCCATGTCTAGTTATTGTTAATTTTATTTGAATTTAGATATTTATTAATGTGTATATATATATTTTAAATTTATATTAAATAAAATTAAAAAATATTAACTAAATTTAAACTATGTCAATCTTTTTTTATGATAATAAATTGAAGACTTTAAAATGAAAAATTTTAATTTTAATTTGTTAACTATATTTAGATACATGTATAATACAATAAAAAAATAAATTATATTATTTAATTTTTATTTCAACTATTTAAGTCAAACTTACTTAATATAAGAATTTAAATATAATTATATAATTTTAAGTAAAAAAGTTTGTTTTATTTATTATTTGTTTCTTTCACATATAAATAAATTTTAAATACAATTCGATATACAAAAAATATTCAGAAATCTTGTTAGCAATTTAGCATACAGAAAATAATATTCAGAATGATTAAAGTACGGACATTATTCAGCTAGATATATTTTAAATATAGTTAAAAATTTGATAAAACATTTGTCATAAAAAAATATTCAATCAAACATTCAAACATTTAAAAAATAAAAAATTATTCATATATTATACACTAATTATTTGACTAATTGCTAATAAAATTCAAGAGTCTTCACTTTTATCTTTCTAATTTCTTATGCTTATGATCTATTTTCAAAAATCCAATCTTCAGTCTTTAAAATATATATTTTTAATAACTCAAATTGACTATATCAATTCTTTTTAATAATATATATTTTAAATTTAAAATAATAAAATATTATTTCAAATAATTTTCACATAAACAATATTTAATTCATTATTCATTGTAACCTCTACCCTCTTTTTTTAATAATGTAAGTGATCTTCTTTGATTTATTAAAATTAATTAATAACAACTTAAAAATCATATTAATAATACAAATAAAATCATATTTAATTTATTTTTAATATATTAAAATAAATAAATAAAACTGAAGAATCTAAAATTATCAAATGATACATTAAAATTTTATTTTTAAAAAAATTAAACATAACATAAAAAATTAATACAAAAAAATATATAACAAATCATCGCTCTCTTTTAACACCATCTTGTAATCTGTCTCCTCAGCATCGCCAGTAGATGAATTCCATTTGTCGCCTTTGTCACATAAACTCGATTCTCTCTTTCCTTTGCAAACGAAACTCCGAACTCCTTTCTCAATATCTAAATGCACACATAACACAATATAAAAATAAATCATGATTACAACTCGAAACAAATCACATTATTTAATTTCCATTTCAACAACAAAATCATCTTCATCATTATCATAAAAAAAAAAAAACAAGATAAGTAAACAATGAAAACTAAAGTACAAAAGGGGGGAATTTACAAATATATATTTACATGCAAAAACAATCCAAACCAGCCCATCCCCACCTGCGGGTGTCCGCAAACACCACCAACTAGAGATTTTCACAATTAGATTCTATCATTAGAAATACCAAATCTAGGGGGTTAACATATACAAAAATGAGCTAGATTTAACGATTAGATTTTTATAAATTTGATTTTTAATTTTAAGTCACAATTGAAAAACGCACTGCCAGCCGCCATCGGCCACAGTGGCTGATGGTTTTCGGTGATTAGAGGCAACCACCAGACACTCAAGAGCCTATCGACCAACATATCCAAAACCTAACAAGATCTAACAATCGAATGTCTGTAGGTCTAAGCTTAAAGTTTTGGTCAAACCTAAATAACGAGTATATATGCACTATCAGTCACCACTTGCCACTGTGACCAATGGTTTTAGACAATTAAAGACAACCACCTGACACCCTAGGACCTATCAACCAACATACCCAAAAACTAACAAGATCCAATGGTTGAATCTCTGTAGATCTAAATTTAAAGTTTCGACCAAACTTAAATAGCGTATATATACATATATATCATGGATCCATTGTAATATCTCAAAAATAATAAAAGTTTAAATTAAATTTGTCTAAATTAATTTAAATTAAATTAATTAATTTGATTAAACGTGTGTGTTGTGCTTGTGTGCGTGGAAGCTATGGAATGGTCAGTGGCCATATTTTTTCAAAGTGAGCAAAAAGTGAGAGATAGAGATTGGGTGAGGGAGATGGAGAGAAGAAGATCGGGTGAGGGAGAGAGTTTAGTCGAGAGGGAGAGAGAGAGAGAGAGAGGGGGAGAACGAGAGGCTCGGCAGCCATGGAAGCTACCGAGTGAAGCTCGGCCATGGCAGCCGAGCGAGGGAGCAGTAGCGGGGGGGAGCGACGCGAGCGGCCGTAGCGGCAGCAGGCGCGGTGGCCGGCTAGGGGTGGTGAGGGCGGTGCTGGCCGAGGCAGGGGCTGGGGCAACGTCGGCCATGGCCGCAACGCGCGCAGGTGCAGGGGAGGCAGCGCGGAAGAAGAAGAAAGGAAGAAGAGGAAGAAGAAGAAAAAGAAAGAAAGAAGAAGAAGGAAGGAAAAGAAAGGAGAAGAAGAAGTGAGTTGTAGGAGGAGGAGGAAGAAGAAGAAGAAGAATAATAAGAATGAGAATGAGAATGAGGAAGGTGAAGAAAATGAAGAAATTAAGGAAAAATATGGGATTTTGAAATTATTTTGGCATGAAAAGTGACCAGGTACGTGGGTAAAAATTAATAGAAGCACGTTATGTTTAAATTATAAATTTTTCGCGATTAAAATTAATTAATTTGGGTCCCGATTGTGTTATTTGTTAGGAAATGATTTAATTTGCATCGGGAGCTCGAGTGAGGTCAGAATCAGCTGGTTTCAGGCAAGCTCTCAACCCTCTCTTCCTGATCTTTAATTCCCGTAAAAGACCCCGTGATTTCTTGTATTTTATCGCCTCCCTTACTCTAATTCGGCACCTAACCTTATTTGTTAAACTATTATTCATTTGTTTTAATTTAAATTAAAATCGAGACTTCTAGAGTTTTATTTGTTGAGCGCTTATGGGGGTTTGTACTGCCCCCACTCCTTTCGAGAATGATGCTGAACTAGCTTGGGGGCTAGGTTCCTAGACGTGCGGGTTTATTTATGAATTTTCTCGGATTTATTTATGGTTCGGTAGAGCTATCGAGCAGTAGGGCAGGGGTCGGTTGTTGGTGACGTTGGGGTAGACTATTGTACGGCCCTGAAGTGAACCGTTGGGTGGACACTCCTTGTCACTGGCCGTTGACCGGTGCTAGACACTGCTGACTAGCTCTGCTAGTATGTGATTTACGGCACATTTAGATTTATTATATTGCTGTTCATGATTTGATATGCACATGGGAACGGGTTGCATGTTGGGATATTCATTTATTGAGTATGCTTGGACACGGACATTCTAGTTTGGTTAGGTTGCATCCAGTGCGGGCATATGCATGGCGTGTGGTTTACTATGTGGGCGGAGCATGACCTGATGCCTGAATGTATGGACGCCTTGTATCACGTTGATACTCACTATGCCATTGCATTTCTATGTGCATTGCATGGATACTGGTAGTATTTAGTTCTCGGACGGGAGTACCGTTCTGAGGGAGCCTTTGGCTCGGCTATCGGGAGTACCGACAGGGATACGGGTGGCGGGAGTACGGGCCTGGGACAGTGCGCGCCAGTTTATTGCAGATACTTGTTGCCTTTCAGGGCAGCGACAGGTTGGTAAGGGACTTGGGTGCCGTGTGTCTTGTATGGGCCCCAAGGACCGATATGTGCTTTTATTATGCTTTACTATTGTGTTGTAACATCTCATGCCTTGTGTGTACTTGAGGGTTTATTTTGGGGAGAGTTTTCTAATTATGTTCAGCCTTCAGCCTTTCTTTTCTTCATGCTTGCTGAGTCTCTCGACTCACTTTGCTTTCCATCATTCCATGTAGTGCCAGCGTGGGTCCGAGCAAGAGAGTCACCGTCTAGCAGCAAAGTCGGTATGGTGTACAGGCAGTCCCATCAATCTCTGTCAACTCTGATGGTTGTGTAGGGTCTATTCTCTTATTGTTTGTATTGTGCCAGGTTATTTCTCGAGTCTCGTGTGTGTCGGCACAGGAGTTTGTATTCTTTTACTTATCTTGTGACCGCTGTGATAGCGGGGTACCCGTAGTGCATGCATGTGTTTAACTTCGTTTCCGCTGTTCTTATTTTGTGTATGCATGCCAGGGTGGCTTTGTCTTGTGTTTATTACTTTTCTCCTCCTGTAGGCGCTCCCGTTCGGGTAGTCCGGGTGGTTGGGGATATCCGAGCGGGGGTGCTTACATCCATGTTGAAAATCAATGTGGATAGGTTTAAAAGACTTACCTTCTTCTAGATTGAGGTCAATGGAGACTTGTGAAAGACGGGAGAGAGATATAGAGAGGGCCAGAGTTGCTACAATGGCGGAGACACGAAAGCTGCTGCAATGGAGGAAGCTCGGTTGCACAAGCAAGAGAAAGAAATAGATAGAGATGGGGGAAGATGAACAGAAGTGAAGCACAAGAGAGACTGAGAGGGAGAAAGATGAATTGAAGCTATGTATGTATTAAGGGTATATTTATAATTGTAACAATGGGTAAATTTGTAGTTATGTATAGGATGACACTGAGGGTGGCGTTGTAGGAGGCCGAATAGCATTAGTCTAAGAATGCAATACATGATACATAACATTGTCATCATACATATTTTAAATCACAAATTATAAATTTATGTGTAATTTATAATTAAAAATAGTCAGCACGTGTCATATATAGTTGGAAAATTAGTAAAATTACAATCTTATATTAAAATAATAACTTTACATCTCCCAAACCAAAACCCTAAATGAGCCACTGATTGATCATGCCTTTGACTTTGGGTACAAAGTCCGACCCTTGGCCTTGAGTTGAGTTAGCTGGGAATGCTTATTATTATTATTATTATTATTTTTACATTTACAGGTAAATTTCATGGTAGTACGCTCCGCCTTTAAAATGGCCAACTTCTTCAACTTGGGCTGCAAACGATGCAACAGCGATACCAATGGCAATGGCTTCTTCTCTCCAATTCCAATATTCCACTCTCTTCACCATCTTCTTCTGCTTACTCCCCTTCTCACCATTAACCCTCATCCATGGAACTTTCTCCGAGGACCTCCCGGAAGCCATCTCTCTCAAGCGCATGCAGAAGACAACCCACCTCCACTTCTACTTCCATGACATCGTCAGCGGCCCCCACCCCACCGTCGTCAAAGTAGCCAACGCCAAGGACAAGGACCCTCAGGCCGGGGGCTTCGGGGCCACATTCATCATGGACGACGCGCTGACGGAGGGACCGGACCCAAGATCGAAGCTGGTCGGGAGAGCTCAGGGACTGTACGCGATGGCGTCTGAAAGATTCCCGCCGGCGCTGCTGATGGCGGTGAACTACGAGTTCACGGCAGGGAAGTATAACGGCAGCAGCGTCACGGTGCTTGGGCGGAATCCGGTGATGAGCGACGTGAGGGAGATGCCAGTGGTGGGGGGGAGCGGCCTTTTCCGGTTGGCTCGAGGCTATGCTTTGGCACACACTGTGTGGTTAGATCTAAAGACTGGAGATGCCACTGTTGAGTACAACGTTTACGTGATGCACTTTTGATGAGTTTAATGTTCTTAACTAATTTGTATGGTTATTAATTTATTTATATATTGTGATTGTGTGTGTGTCTGTGTGTTTGAGGGTTGAGATCTTCTTATTAATCAAATATTGGTCTGATTGGTGTTCTGTTTTCATTTAATAAGCTCTTCTTTTATATGTATGTATATATATATATTCATAAATTGAGATGGATCGAGCATAAACTTGTGTCGAATATTCAAAATAAACACAGTACTGAATTGTTCATATCTTGAGAGAATAAAAGATAATGTATTATATAAATTTAATTAATAGCAACATATTAATTTTTTTTAATTTTTTTATAACTCAAGCGTTAGAATTTGTGCCTCGCTATTCTTGAAAGAAGTAGGTCTCACCTTAACTCACTTTCAGATAAATTATGATTTAATTTTCATATAACGCTTTCAAGAAGTTTTGAACCCAAGAATTCAGACATATTCACCACTTGTTCTTCCTTTTAAAATCACTCATGGAATGTGTGTATTAATTTAATTTAGGAGACCTCACAAATCATCTAAGTGTTTTTTTTTTTCTCTAAGTAGGATTGAAGGAAAGGTCTTAGATAGAGTCTGGAAATGGAAAGGTCAAAAGCTGGCTTTATTTGATGCTTGTTATTTGTGCTCGAAGCAAGGCATTGAGGCCAAGGCATGCTCTTCCAAACCACCCACTTTCTGCCATTTTCATCACTGTTTCCACCACTTCCACCACCACCACCTTCAACTTCAATCATAACAATACACGCAGCAGCTCCCCCTCACACCCCACCAAAAGATAAAAAATAATGACATAAAAAACAATATTATTATTATTTTTATTAAAGAAAATAGTTTAAAAGACCCATTAAATTAGCACATAGTTACCCACCAAAACAAAGCTTATAGTTACCAAAATATTATTATTTTTAGAAATATTTTTATACAAAAATTATTTTTTTTTTCTAAGTGGTATATTATGTATATCCATGTGACCAATCATTTTAAATGCCAGCACTGGACAGTTGAGTCATGCCTTGCGTGTGTCAAAAGTTTATTTTTTTTTTAAATTATTAATATACATATCAAAAGTACTTATATAAAATATTGGTTAAATTTAAATATCTAAATAATATTTTTACTTTTTTAACTTCTCTTTTATAGTAGTTGATGGGATCGATTACTTGAATTATTAAAGTTATATTCTAATAATAAATAAGAGTACAATAATGATCAAATCTTAACGTTTTAAGTTGGAGTTTATTTGTGAAAAAATTCTTAAATTTAAAATAAGACCCAACTCAACAATTAGAGACAGAGCTATAACTCAATGATTGATGATCTAAAACAATTAATAGAAAATTAATTAAGTGAGTGAAATATCCTAATTTTAAGTCATGAACACATAGAATATAGATAGTTATGTGCAGATAGAATTGCATTAAATTTATTTTTCTATATATATATATTTTTTTTGTGTGCGATTTGTATGATCTAAAACAATTTAAAAAAAAAAAAACTATTGTTAGGGTACATATTGAACCCATTTCACCTTGAATGTAAGAGCTTTGTTTCTTTTAACTAGGAGGCACAAACCAAGCCCATAAGGCTAAGTTGACGTTTAATTTCTTATCCTATATGTAATTAAGTTGTTAAGATATTAAATGAATTATTAATAATTTAACGTCAATTTCTTTGTTTTTAAAGTTTACTTAAGCCATGACAAGCAATCATCTAAAATGTCATACAAATCATGACACTTGAAAGCAACCTTTAGTCTTGGCTTAAACTTAATTTTATTACGTTCTCAGGACATAACTATATATATATATATATATATATACACACACACACACACAACCACACTTGCCTTATTCTAGGCTACAATATATCTTATTGGGTGCAATTGTGCCCCCACTGAACTCCCAGTGGAATCCAGTTTGGCTTCCAAAGATGCCTTCCAACACTCAGCACCGTTCACACCCCTTCCCACCCTCTGTTCTCTTTGGTTCAGTAAGAGTGTCCCCAATTTCTCAATGCACATCAAGCAAAAGCAATAATTCCCGCAGAAAAGCAAAGGCCACACACACGCAGTCCCTTACATCATAAGCCTTCTTCTCCGTCCCTCTCTATAAACAACAAGCAGCTTCATCACTGAGACCAAAACACAGCTGGAAAACAATCCAAAAATGGCCATCTTTGCCACTGCAACTCTCCTTTCCTACCTCATCTTCATCCTCATCTCAGCTCCCCTCATTCCCATCAATGGCTCCTCCTTCTCTGAGCAGTTCGCGGAAACGAAGGCTGCAGACCTTGCCAACAACATGAGCCATCTCCATTTCTACTTTCATGAAATCGTCAGTGGCAAGCACCCAACTGCTGTGAGAGTTGGTGGGCCAAAAAACGCGTTTGGAACCACTGTAATTATCAATGATCCACTGACTGAAAGTCCTGAGCATGGCTCCAAGCTTGTGGGAAGAGCTCAGGGAATGTATGCTCTGGCTTCCCAGCATGATGATGGGCTGCTTATGGTCATCAACTTTGCTTTCACTGAGGGCCGGTTTAACGGCAGCACGCTCAGCATTCTTGGGAGAAACCAAGTTCTTGATGTGGTCAGGGAAATGCCTGTCGTTGGAGGCAGTGGGGTTTTCAGGTTTGCCCGCGGCTATGCCTTGGCGAGGACAGTTCGCTACAATCAGAAAACTGGAGATGCTGTTGTTGAATATGATGTGTTTGTATTGCATCAGTGAAGTTTTATGGCATCTTAAAGTGAATTCTACTCGGTGCATCTCTCTCTGTTCTTTTCACAAGGCTCAGAGAGAGATCATGATCCATGAGACTCCTAACAATCGAGTAATGAATACAACATATCAAGTCTTTATTCCACTACCTGGAGTTGGCCACATGCATTTGAGATCGTTTGTCATTTTTATCTATGCCCATATCTCTAGTAAGATCTTTACAAATCAATCATGTCATAAATAAAAAGATAAATGGTCCAAGCAAATAATCAAATAAATAGCATGAAGAAGATACTATAACATCCTAATTCTCAATCTTGCAAAGAACATTTTGCATTTCTGGTAGAAGGGCAAAGAAATTTATGATCCTCTATACATATAAGAGAAACCAAAAGTCCAGCACGATCAATAAATTTAACTGTACCTTCCAAACCTCCAGGATGAGATTGAAAAAAGGGGTGTATCCTGCCAGCATATAACCAGGCAACCTTTCTCTTCTTTTAATTTGTACCCATCGTAGCCAAAGCTGTGCAGCAGCCTTGTTGCCTGCAACATACCATGATAACTCAAAGGCACTCTCCCAAACCCAGCCAACTCAAGCATGGGAATCCATTTCTCAAGCTTTTCGTGCCTCTCCTTTCTTTCGTGTCCCTCGCATGCTATGATGTTCTTAATTTCCTTCCCAAAAAGCATTTTCTCAACCTTTTGGCGCTCTGATGAAGCCCTTGGCACGGTAGACTCTAAGCAATCAAATAAAGCTGCATAATAGTTCAATGCTCCTGTCACTCTATCCATTAAATTATGTGAATTGTTGTTTGATTCCTGCTCAGTTACCACCATCAACTTCGGTGAAAGGCCCCTAAGGGCATCTAGAAAGCTTCCCATTTTTGATGGAGAGGCAATAGAGAGGGGTGAAGATGACATTGACTCAGAACTTGGGCTATAGAGATGATTGCATGACTCTTTCTCAAGAAAATCTCCCAAAGTGCGTGGATTCATCTGCACAACTCGATGCGGATGAACCGAATTCAAACCCCTGGATCCCAGTGGGGAGTTCTTCCTCAACATGTCATCGTCAAATGCCAATAGAGAATGCAGTTGAAGCACTGAGCTGATTGCAACAGCTTCTCCTGTCTTAACACGCAAACAATCAACATCAAGATTCTCCAACTGACAAACTATAGGATTGAATTGAAATGGGATGTCCAGCTTTTCAGCTTCTTCATTCAATCGATGAGCCATTAGTTCCAACACTTCTTTCTGCTTGTGAATTCCCGTTATTCTTAAGTGTGGCGGCCCCTCAGGACGGACACTCAATGCCTGAAGCAGATCGATCCACTGAGCAGGCTCAAAACAATTGAGATCAATAATATGAACCACCTTTTCCCCTTCCATGGCTTCCACAATTGCCCTGTTTGTGATCACATACGTGAGTCGTAAAAAAGGGCACAGCTCAAAAAACAATCTCTGAACAAGAATTTCCTCAGAAATGGATGTTATTTTAGTGGAATTAAGGGCCTTGTGCAAACCAGGCCAGTTTTTAAGGATTCGGTCTGCAAGTGATTCGGAGAAGTAAGCAGCGATTCTCTGCATTGTATCACCACCAGGAGATGCAAGATAGCTGATATTCTCGAGAACAATATTGGCATTCTCAAAACTACCGGCAGCAATGTGATTAGCACAGGCGACAAGAAGCTGAATAAGGCACAGGCCTCTTTCCTCGGATTTCAACTCCCTGAGCCACGGATGTGGTGAACTTAAACCGGGTGAAAGTGACATGAGGGAGAAAATTTGAAGGGGGGAGGAACCTATGGAGGATGATCCTTCCTCCTGAACCATACTACCAAAACAGAAAAGCTCGAGTCCAGGTGCCTGGAAATTGTGATCTGAAATGCATAATATGTCCAGAATCAGACCAATTACTTTTTCAACATTTCAGTGACAAATGAGTAAGTGGAGAAAGAAACTCAAAAGGAAATCAACACCAAGTTTCATGCTATCACGTTCCAAAAACCTACTGATTGCTGGTGATGGAGAGACCCCCAAAAAAAGAAAAGGGAAAGTGCAAAACATCAGATCTCATGTCTAGTACTGGAAGTTCCAAATATAGCAAGTTCCTTCAAAATTCAGAAGTTTAGCTCTTTGATTGTCCCACAATTGTCAACAGCCAATTACCAAAATAGAAACCAATAAACTTCTAACAGTCTCAGAAAGTAATGTTTTAACTATTACGTGTCCAAAAGCACGA
Organism: Diospyros lotus; assembly: GCF_014633365.1. NCBI lineage: Eukaryota > Viridiplantae > Streptophyta > Magnoliopsida > Ericales > Ebenaceae > Diospyros > Diospyros lotus. The sequence continues at coordinate 38,535,244 of NC_068338.1, read as the reverse complement.
AACTTACAATATATGAGAAGCATCAAATCTTACGAAGCGAAAGGATCAGTTTCACCAAATCTAATTGAAACGAGATAAACTTTATAGAACAATCAAAATATTTCCCCAAGTGGGAGTTCAAATTAATATTATTTCCGTGAAAAGAAACACAAAGAAATCAAGAAGAAGAAGGAGGAGGAGGAGGAGGAGAAGAAGAAGCAATTACCAGTAAGAGTCGAGAAGTAACCTCCTCAAGCAAGCAACCAAATCCAAATTCCTAAATGGGTTCTCTACCATGTCAAAAACCGACCAAAACCCAGACACCAAATTGTACAGGTCTGGCCAGACACTTCCTCATCCGTGGAATTATCTTCCTGGGTTTCCCGATACGAGGGTTTTGTTCAAGCCCGACTCGACTTTCCCGTTTCCCATGGCAGAAATGGGTACCTTTTCAGTGGGCCGTTTGTCTGTTCTTGAGGAATATGGAATTTGAGAAACGCAGAGCTCTCTCTCTCTCTCTCTCTCCAAAATGGTCTTTGTCTGGATGCAGAATGGATAGGAATAAGAGCTGGCCAAGGTTGGAAATATTCAGGGATTGAAGCATGTATGTAGCAACAAAAGAAAACAAGCGGGGGTTCGTTGTTGGGTAGTGGGTGATAGTGGAAATTGCAAGGGAAGTTGCCAAGTGCCTCCAAAGCTATCGTTTTGTCTGCTTTCCCTAGGATTGGTGCCATCTTCTCCCATTACGACAACCAGACAAGGTGGTTGTGGCTAAATGCCAAAAGTAGATGCAACATTTATCTTTACTTGTGGAGTTTAGGTACCCATTTCTTGGAATTTCCCACCACCATTCCTTCAAAATTAAAATATTAGCTAACCAAACACTTCAACGTGGACCCCTCGTCTAACACCCCCCCCCCCTCTTTATCTGTCTCTCTGTGTTTGTATATTTAAAAATAACATTAAGCTAACGTGGTGGCTTCCAGTCCCCTCACATATATTGATCATCATCAATGATGTGTAAAAGAACACTTGTTATGACTCATTTGAAGTCGTCTCAGTAATTTTTAATATAATTTCAAAATAATAATACTACAATATTAACAAATTTAGTATACTGTTTATTCAGAATATTCAAAAAAGAATATCTTAAAGAGCTATCTCTTAGATGGCATAAGTAGCTTCTTGACCCTTCAAACTCAAGAACCATATAATGACTCGTCTGCACGCTAAATTCCAACCGGAGAGAGAGCCAATTTCAATTTGAGAGATATGACATCTGTTTTGAACATAATAAGTATATATATATATATATTTTGTCTTGTCTTGAAAGGAGGAAGTGACGACACATGAGGTGTTCTGTTTTGATTTTGAAAATAACCTGTGAATCGGTGAAAAAGACAAGCATATATTGATGGGCCAATACTTATACAGATGATGATGATGGGATTAATTAAAGGAAATGTGCCAAGTGGCGGTGGCGGTGGCGGCAACGATCCGAATTGGGGAGAGATTTTCAAAGGGGGATTACTTGTTTGAATATTTCTGAGAACCTCTGTGCAACGACTCCGATGTCGATTGGCTTAGTCGGTGCAAACCGACAAAAGCCACTGCGTCCAAATCTCTGCAAAAAGTAAGATGTCTTGCGTTTGATCTGATCGGAACTTAAAGCACTATTAATCTCCCTAATTCTGTCTTAATGAAATATAAACCTTTTTCATTTAATGGATAAATTTCTTTCCCTTAATTATAAGAGGAGAGGAGAGGAGAGGAGAGGAGGTTCTACACTTGAAGCAGGTGGGTAATGGGTTTTGATGATGAAACATTCACGTGAAGGTGACGACTGACGACGAACAGCGCTACTGATCCTCCATTAGTCAGAAACTGCGGCTTCCTTTCCCATTTGCCTTCTTGGCCTTTGCCTTTCCCTCTTAGCTAACCCCATTTTATTTTTATTTATTTATTATTAATTAATTAGTCAGAAAGTGCGGCTTCCAATGTCATTTGGCCTTCCTGGCCCCCTTTGGAACCACTTCTCTGCTCTTATCTTTTCATTCGTTTATTATTATTATTATTATTATTTTTAAAACTAAACCCCTTTGGAAATAAACTCTCATTGTCTCATTTTATTTTAATTTTTTTTTAAATAACTGCACCAATTAATGTTTCTGCATTCTCTACTTTGTTTTTATTTCTCTTCCCTCCACGAGATATTCCCCGGTTCTCACCTATGAAAATATTTCATTCGAATCGTTTTCCCATTTTCGAAATATTTCTAAAACATTTCTTATTTCTATTTAGAATCCTATTTATGCCTATTTTTTTAAAAAAAATATTCATTTTTCATTTTTTTATTTTCGTGCAATATAGGTTCTCACACAGTAATAAGTTTATTTATTAAGAAAATTATTTAAAATTTTATAAGAAAGAGAATGATCGAACGATATAGAATAATTCTTATGTGAATATTTTGATATTTAAATCAGATACTCAAATTTATTGAAAACTTGAATGAACCATTGTTCCAAAATCAATTAAAATTAAGATTTTTATAAATAATATCTATTTTCTTACAGATTTTTTTTAAAAAAATTAGATATTAAAATTATCATATTTGGGTTTCATTTAGAATTTCTTCTGGTAAAGAGATTTGTAGGTTGATAATACTGAACTGATCACTTAAATCTATCTCGAAACAAGTACCCGCAAGGGCGAGGCCTTTAATCTCTCGGGAGAACTCCGACGCTCAAATTAGTAGAAGAAAAATACCTGAAATGAAAAAATCACTCAGTAGTCAGATAATCCATACCTGTAGAAGTTGACCGCTATTTAAAGATGGCGTAGAACATACTCTAAAGAGATAAGATAACCTCTGAATAAGACGTTAGAGATAATCTCGGTTGACTGAATCAGTCTCGTTCAAAATCAAATATGAACTAAAGATCTAAATGACATGTGGTACTTCCTCAGAGTGTCACATGACGACACCAGATTAGTAATACTCGAGAGTAATATAATAATTTTACTCTTAGTAAAATAACCGTCCATCATCTCTAAAAGATTTCAATCTTCTAGAACCTGTTCCAATCTCTGAGATATTGTTGAAATTGTGTTCGGTCTCCGGACAAATTCGTGTCTCTCCAGGAGGAGACGCTTCTATTTCCTAAAGAAATATTTTATACGTTTTTTATTTTAATTTGAGCCTTATTTTTGGTTGGACTTTTTGCATATTGCATTTTGATTAAAGAAGTGACAGAGGTCTAAAAACTCCCATCTCCTGTCGTCACAATTGTTTTTGAAGGGGGACTCCAAAACAGTTATTATTGTTGTAAAATAAATGAATTCACTGCACATGTCAACATTAATTGATTCTGCAGCAGTCGATGATAAGACTATTATTATTATGATTTATTTATGATTCATTACTATTAATATTCACACATTAAAATTAAAAAAGTTTGGTTAAAATGACTGGTAATAGCAGCAGCTAATAATAACATGGGCCATGCCGTTTTTATGTGTGACAAGCATTGTTTCAATACTAATAATAATAATAATTAACTAATAAACATATATATATATATATACATTATATGTGGCGAATGAATGATGAGATAAATGCCAAGTAGAGTAGGTAGGTGGAGAAAGTGGGATCATTAGGTTGGATTGGATCTAATTTAAAGGATTTGACGAGAGATCTATCTGTGATTTGGGAATGATCCTCCACTCCATATATAATATATAATATATATAGAATAGGATATATTCCCTTCTTTATGCTTTGTCTAATATGAGGGCACAAACAATTGCATACCATCTTTCACTGTCTCAACATCACCAACATACAAATATCAATTTCTCCATCTCTAAATTTAATCACACTCCATCTAATATAAGCTGTTTTCTTATGAGTTTGAGATATAATTAGTTACATCATTCATTTATACAATTATACTCTATTTGTTAATTATGTATCAAGAGAAATCGAGTCATGAAAAACGTCTACTTAATCTTTTTAACACCCAAAATGCTGGACAAGAAATCCACGATCGTCCAATCAAACGATACATCTTCAACTATGACATGCTCCACTCAAATTTTGAAAATTTGATCTACCTCAACTCTATAACAATAATGATAAACGAAACATAAATGAAGTTACAAATTCAAAATAATTCTATTCACAAATACTCTTATAAAGTCATTTCTCTTGCTTTTATTTTTTTTTTTTGTTCACTAGATTTTTCTAAACTTTTGTGCTCTTTTAAACATTAAATAGTTTGTTTGAAAAAACCAACTTTAAATAATGTAAGTCGATTGTTTTATAAGAAAACTCACAATTTACTATTGACGTAAGCTCTATTTATAATGTGGTGGGCCTAATCATCATCAGAGACACAAATTTGCTAATAAATCACTTTTCCAATCTAATCTCTCTATTCACTTTCCTTGTCGTCTTAAACAAATGAGGATATGAAAGGCTTAATTACCAGCTTGGGGGAGACGTTAATTGAATGGAATGTGCATGGATATAGATGTTTTTATTTCGTAAAGTTGCAGATGGAAAGTAATGAAACGTACAATATTTCATTCTTAGTTGGAAATGCAGTGGATGGTACATTAAGATTTGTTAAATTAAGGGCATTTTTTGAATTTTACAAAATACTAAAGCTTCAGCACTCCATAAAGGCAGTACTGATGATGGTCTAGCCCTGACATCCAATTAGAGTTAATTTGGCCCAGTTAACAGAATGGATGGGGCCCAAGGCGCAATACAGTAATAATGATGGTCATTGAAACATAACCCCGATGTAATTCCTTGTTTTTACCAATTACCAATTAAGTTTAGAGTTAGAGCAAGTAATATCATTATCGTTAAAAATTAATAAATCTGTTCAATCTCTTGAACAACCTCTAAAAGAATAAGTGTATAAATAACTCTTTCACTCACATTAGACTATTATTAAGGCTGGCTAAACTTCTATTTTTCAGTCATGTTAGCTCACACCAATTTCTAATTTTCAACAAAACAATACACAGGTACAATAGTATTTCTTATTATAATAAATTTATAAAAAAAAATAGTTAGAGGCTTGGAGTGTTGTAATATCCCGAGAGTCCAAGATTAGGTCCAAGAAAAGACTCTAGAAAAGCTAATATACATATCAAGGATAATAAAAATAAAATAATATTAGCTAGATATTTTTTAGACTGAAGGTAGATAAAGAACTCCCAAATTAAGCATACTTGAGATAGAATAGTTCAAGGATGGATGACTCTTGGGAAGCTCGCGTTGGCCCATTAGGGTAAGTTGATCCGATCATTCCTATAGCTTGATGCGGAATATTACAGATGGTATCAAACATTATCCTTGGAGAAGACGGTCCGATGAGGGTCGGGAGTAGTGCCGAGGCGTGAAGACTTAAATAAGGAGCAACTCCTAACATGTTTCTAGGATGGTAGCCTCCAAAATGGAGACAATCTGGAACCAGTTGTAAGGTCACATGACGAGAATGTCATGTGCTCAAGAGGAGAGAATGTAATACTCTGAGAGTCCAAGATCAAGTCCAAGTAGGGACTCTAGAGAAACTAGTATATATATCGATGATAGTAAGAAAGAAAACAATACCAGCTAGATACATTTTGTGTTGAATGTGAATAAAGAACTCTCATGTTAAGCGTGATTGAATTAGGGTAGCTCAAGAATTGGTGACACCTAGAAAGTTCGCATAGACCCATCAAGATAAGTTGATACAATTCTTCCTATCGCTCAATATAGAATGTTACAAGTGTCTCTTGTATAAATTTTTCGATACTTAAATTAGTTTTTATGGAATAATAAATAAGAACAAAAGAAATATAATTTGAATAGAGTTCTGATTGTATTTTGATCGAAAAGATCACTATTTTATTTATAGAGATTGAAATTGATAAGTGAAAAAATATCCACATCTTTCGGAATCATTAATTTTAAAATTTCAAACAAAAACATCAAAAATAAATTGAGATATTATTAGACTCAAGAGAAACTCTTGAGGTACCTAAGGGAAGGGTTCTCCTAAGGGTATTTGGGAGGGTCTCCCAAAGGTACCCGAGGGAAACCTTAGGTGTGGCTTTTGAAAGAATCGGCTGGAAATTATAATTAAGTCTATCGAGTTTCCATTCTTGAACTTCTTTTTTTTCTTGAACTTATCTTGAATTTGAACCATTTTCTTGAACACCATATTTAAATATTTTTTTTATATAAAAAATTTGTAAAAATGTTATTTTCTTTTCAATTTCTCATTGAGGTTGTTGGACAGAATTAGGAATGGCAATTACAACCGAAATTGTGGAGAATCGAAATCAAAACCAATAGGTCAACGCGGTTAAAAGCCGTTTGACTAGGTAATGGTTTGGTTTGGGAAAAAATCGAATACTATTTCAATAGATATGATTTAGTTATGGTTTTCGCTAAATCTAAACCAAAACCCGAACCGAATATGTGGGTAATCGAACTAAACCGAATCGAATATACATACATATAATATATATTTATTTATTTAATATATTATATATACACATAATATATATATTGACTAATGTATTTTTTACAAGTATTTTAACTAATACATTACAAGTATATAAAATATTTAACATTTATAAAGTAATTAACAAATAAAAATAAAACATAATCTTAAATTATTTTTTTTATCAATCAAATAATTATTAATAAAAATAATTAATTAAATATTTAAAAAAAATAACTATAGATCAAACTAAAAAAATATGGTTAAAACCGAAACTGAACAGAAACTAATGGTTTGGTTATGATTTTTAATTTTTAAAATCAATAAATAATGATTTGATTTTGGTTTTAGTAATTTAAGTTTGATTTGATTATAATTTTGACAAAAATCATAATCAAACCAAAACATTGCCAACCCAACAAACTAAATGCGAAAGTATCAGCCCAACCTACTTAATGAATCATTTAATTCATATGGGCCGCACGATATTAATAACATTGCCTAATGAAATAAAAATTGTATCGATTGATGAACTTTTAAATATATTTTATTTGATTGACTAATGCATTTTTTATAAATATTTTAACTAATACATTATAAATATATAAAATATTTAATATTTATAAAGTAATTAACAAATAAAAATAAAACCTAATCCTAAATTATTTTATTTTTATCAATCAAATAATTATTAATAAAAATAACTAATTAAATATTTAAAAAAATAAAACTTAGAGGGAGATGTCCCGCCTTTTTTCTTTCTATGGATCAAATTAAAAAAATCATAATTAAAATCGAAACCGAATAATTTAGTTATGATTTTTATTTTTTAAAATTAATAAATAATGGTTTAATTTTGATTTGATTATAATTTTAACAAAAATTAAAACTAAATCGAACCATAAAGACTACATGTGTAAGTATCAGCCCAACCTACATTTAATTCATATGGGCAGCACGTTATTAATAACATTGCCTGATGAAATAAAAATTGTATCTATTGACGAACATTGGTTTGTATTATCATAAATGGAAAAGAAAACGTAAGACAAAAGACAAAACATATGCATAGTTCCATTGTCATTACCTATGAAGCATCAACCTAACCAACAACGTACGTTAACCAAGAAAATTAAACAAAATTACCCCCCCACGTTATATTCGCCGGATATATACCTTCTTGACGTGCCATCAAAGTCGGATCCTGACCCATCTCCTTGTCCGTACCCAAACTTCACCTGTCAACTGCTCACACTTCCACTTCGCCATTAACGACCCATATATATATATATATTCATTCTTCGTTAGTACTAATTAAGGTCTTAGCCTTGGGCTTAAAACAAACAACAAAAAACTTCTTTTCTTCCAAACACTTCGTCACAATATGGAACCGCTATTCTCGTCTTGGGTGCTGCTGATCAGACCCATCCTCCTAATTCTCTTTATTTTCTTTGGGCTTTCTTCTTCAACTTTGTACCCAACGGTCATCAACTCCACAACTGAGTTCAAGAACTACACTGCAATATCCGAGTTTCGGCTTCTAAACAGGAGGTTTCTGGGCCAGTGCCCCGATCCAAACCCGTACCTCCAGATCAATGTCAGCTCGAATTCTGACCTTTCTGACGATGAATTTGTCACGGTTACCGTCAGCGGAGTCTTGGTTCCTTCTGATAGTGATTGGGTTGCCATGATCTCTCCTTCTAACGCAGAGTACGAATATGTTTAATTTCATATATATATATCTACGTAATAAAAGCTAGAGAATTAGAGTCATTATTGGAGACATTAATGTCGTCAAATCTTAACCTTAAAGCTAGAGAATTAGAGTCATTATTGGAGACATTAATGTCGTCAAATCTTAACCTTAAACTATATATATATATATGTTGCTTTTATACTGTTTTGTTTGGGTATTATATGGTTGGTTATTTGCCTAATTTTGTTCTTCATGCAGCGTCTCGAGCTGTCCTCTTAATTCCTTTCTATATGAACAGACTGGTGATTTCAGTGAACTTCCTCTTCTTTGCCATTATCCTGTTAAGGTACGTAATTAAGCAGTTTATATATATATATATAAGCACCACATATGCATGGCTAACAAGAATTAGAAGTCATTATATATACAAATGACTTAAATTAATCACAATAAATTTAAGTGTAATTTATCCTAAATATTTTAAAAATTTTAATTTGCCCTTAACTCACTCTATTTTTTCTATTAAAAGGCAATAGTGGACTTCGGCTGTTAAATCTATCCCAAACAAGGCCTAGGGTTTATCCGAATACAATTAATATTAAGTAAGAGGAACAAATTAAAGAACGGACGAAATTCTATTTAAATTTCGGAATTAGATTTGATCAACATTCAACAACTCATCCAATTATATATATCGATCCTATATATCTAACAATATATATATATGTATATACACACACACACACAATTTGCTTAAAATGAAAGTAAAATTGCTTACTGGTGTGAGTGGATGGATGGATGGATGGATGAAGGCACAATACGCGAGCAACGATCCGGATTACTTGAGCTGCAAGAAGAAGGAATGCAAGAAATACAGCAATGGGAAATGCGTGGTGAGCACTTGCAGCGGCTCGCTCTCCTTCCACGTCATCAACATCCGAACCGACATCGAATTCGTCTTCTTCGCCGGAGGATTCGAGACTCCCTGCATTCTCAAGAGATCGGCTGCCTTGAAGTTTGCCAATCCTAACAACCCACTCTATGCTCACCTCTCCAGCGTCGATTCGTCTGCAGCCTCTGTAAGTTTATCATTATACACACACAATCTCGTGTATATTTTATGCAAAGTTTTACCCTTAATTTTTATGAAGAGATTATTTTCATAGACTGAATTCATAATGACAAAATTCAAATACACGTTACATTGATAAAGAAAAAAAAAATTGGCACAAAAAGTTAAATGTAATTATTATGAGTATCTCTAGTTATAATATATTAAAAAAAAAATGAAATTGCATGCAGATGAGAGTAACATGGGTGAGCGGCGATAAAGAAGCCCAACAAGTTAGATATGGAGAAGATGGCAAATCAAAAAAGTCACAAGTTTCTACCTTCTCTCAAGATGATATGTGGAGTGAGCTCTCCGTTTTCCCTCATAATAATTATTTCATATTTCATGAGATAATGACATGCAAATAGAAAACTTGTAGTAATGATATATATGGCTATTTAATGATCATATTTTGAGAAGAAAACATATACCATATATGGCTATCTCATAATTTCAAAAATAATATTGCAAGATGGATCATTTTTTTTGTGTTTGACATAATTGATATGGATTGTGTGAAATTAAAAAGGTTCTAGTCCGGCCAAGGATTTTGGGTGGCACGATCCAGGCTACATTCATACGGCAGTGATGGAAGGGCTTGAGCCTTCAAAAACCTACTCCTACACTTACGGAAGGTACATTTTCTCTCCTCCCAAACAGCCTGCAAAACAGAAGGAAATAAACTTTTAATGCTTAAAAATACACAAAGAAGGTGGTGAATCAGTGCCAAACAAATTTCCGGCACCAACAAAATGTTATTTACGTTGTTTCAAAAACCATTCTCATCCGAAAATGAAAATTATGTGAAATTAATGTGGCATTTTAAAAGTGTTCGTTTTCTTTTTCAAAAATAAATTTCAAAGAATGATGAAACAGGGATTTGACTGATAATTTGCACCCCCCCCCCCAAAAAAAAAAAAAAAAATCAGTGATTCAATTGGGTGGAGTGATGAAATCGAATTCAGAACTCCAGCCGCCGGAGGCGCAGAAGAAGTAAGATTTCTCGCATTTGGGGACATGGGCAAGGCTCCTCGAGACGCTTCTGCTGAGCACTACATTCAGGTTACATCAACATTCTTTATAACTACAAGAATAAAATCAAAAAATAAAACACACACACAATTTAGAGAGTGCATTTCATTAGTGTATCTCTAGTAAGTGTTCCTGAAAACTCCCACGTTTTTTAAAATCAAAAAACGTAATCTCAACATTGGATTACTATCAGTGATCCAATCCAATCGAATCAATATGGCCAAGGTTATAAGTTTTGTTTCATATAGCCAGGATCACTATCAGTGATGAAAGCCATGGCTGATGAGGTAGCTTCTGGGAATGTGGATTCCATCTTCCACATTGGAGACATAAGCTATGCCACTGGATTTCTAGTAGAATGGGACTTCTTCCTGCACCTCATCAGCCCTGTGGCTTCCAAAGTTTCCTACATGACAGCCATTGGCAACCATGAGAGGTCAGCCATCTTATCCTCCTCATACAAACAAATAACCTAATAGGTAATAGCCCTGCAGCTGGGCTATTAACAAATCACATTGTCAGTAGTCATTAAGCACTTGATTTTTCAGGGATTACGCGGATAGCGGATCGGTGTATGTCACTCCAGACTCAGGTGGAGAATGTGGAGTTCCTTACGAGACTTATTTCCCGATGCCAACAGCAGCAAAGGACAAGCCATGGTACTCTATAGAACAAGGCAGTGTACACATCACTGTAATCTCAACGGAGCATGACTGGTCTAAAGGCTCCGAACAGGTAAAAATGAAGCGTAATCATCGCTGCTGTTCCTTCTGAGGCCACCATATATAATTTTTGACATTTTTGTTTGTGGGTCTTGACAGTATGACTGGATGAACAACGACATGGCTTCCACTGATCGATCCACAACTCCGTGGCTAATTTTTACTGGGTAAGTGTGATATCTGCGAAAGCAGAACAAGTACGAGTTGTCAATCATAAAAGAACTGTATGGGAAGAGCCGTTTGAAGATGACATTTGGCATTGAATAAGGTGTTGCCAAGTAAGTTAATAGTTCTTGATAAAATGGAAATTCTTGAACCACAGCCACAGGCCAATGTATTCTTCCTCCAACGGGATTAGTATTATACCAAGCGTCGACAGCAATTTTGTCAATGCAGTGGAGCCATTACTACTGGCCAACAAGGTTGACCTCGTGCTATTTGGGCATGTCCACAACTACGAGAGAACCTGTGCTGTTTACAAGAGTGAATGCAAAGCCATGCCTGAAAAAGATAAGAGTGGCATTGACACTTACCATAACTCCAACTACACGGCCCCAGTTCATGCCGTCATTGGAATGGCTGGATTCTCTCTGGACTCATTTCCAAATAATGTAAGTTATCAAACTGATAAAGATTTTTCTGTCTTTTTGAATAATAAGAACCGTCTGCTACCCAAGTGTGTCAACTTACAATTCTTCTACATCAATCATATGTGTACATAAAAACACAATCAAATAGTGAAGTTAGTAAAGAAACTTATCAACCAAATAACTGATTTAGATATGAATAATTGCTGTATAAACAAAATTGAAAATAGAATACAACACATCAATATCATATGTAAACAATATTGTATACAAAAGTTCTTCATGTTTATCAATTTCCTTCAAGTGTATATGGAGATACTGCGTTGGACATCTCCTGGGCATAAGAACCTTTTTGCAATCAAGGCAGGAGATCTTTTTCCATATTTGAACCCCAAAACAATCGCCCACCCTAAATGTACATGTAGGTAATGTGCTTAAATGTATCAGTGTAGTTTTAAGTGAATTGTCACTTGCCGGCAGGCTGATAGCTGGAGTTTGGCAAGGATTTCCAAATATGGGTACATAAGAGTACATGCCACAAGAGAAGATTTGAGAGTAGAGGTTAGTAGTCCATAAATTCCTCCTACAGCTCATTTTAAATTAACAACAGATAGTAATTAAACTGTGCAATTCTGTACATTTTGACTTCTTATCACCATGAACTTTAATTTATTTCTCAACCACAAAAATATTGACCATCATGTGCTAAATTACCTTCCTTTCATGTTGGCAGTATGTGAATGCAAATACAAGAAAAGTTGAAGATAGCTTCCGAATCACCAAAAGCTGAAGTACAAGAGAGAGGGAGAGAGTTGAATTCTGTAAATAATGTGTAATAGCATTATAAAAGTTGAAGGCAAAATATGAGTCATCACATTGGTTTTAGAATAAGAAATATTGTCTTCATCAGGTAAACAGTTGCTACACTAATTGATGCAGCAACTTCACCCAGGACATTGCGTGATATGCCATTGATATTGTTTGGCAATATTATTGATAGGATCTGTAGAGCATCAAGATGGACAATAAACAGAGATCTAGAATCTCCACCTTGGCTCAACTCAAATGCCACTCTGGTTTCAAATACTTGAGTTTCCATGAAGTAATCTATCAAACACTTGAAGGGCAAAGTGGTACAAAGCATTGATGCAGAACTAGCTTGAAAGCAAAAAACTAGATAAACAAAGCGAATATTTTCACATAAACCACGATAAAGATAGACAAACCACCAAAAAAACCAATCTGCAATGGCCATTCTTTGTTGCTTCTTCTGAGTTTTCTCAGCCCATGTTGGTTATTTTCCTTTTGCTGCTCAAGCCATAATGCCACAATAACTATTTTTTACCATCTCCTTCCATTTCTTTACTTTTGTATGGTAGTAATTTGAGCATTCACCAGAGGGAACGAGAGGTAGAGTGACATACAAGCAAGTCTATTTTAATGACAGTGATAGAAAAATGAACAGGGGAAATTAGCAAATACCTGACTGTATAATCATCTACTCTGATTAAACTGTACATAACACTATCCACAAGCATCCTTGCATTGCACAATATACAGTCAGCTCCCCCAAACAAGTTGGAATATATTTCTACTTGCAGCAGCATTTATCACGTTGTTACTCTGCTTCTTCAGCATTTCTTCCTGTGCAGAAATATCACCATCCTTGCCAGAACCAAACACAACCACCCATAATGAGGGCGAGTTCATAGAAGTGAAGTGACAACTGAATTCTTCAAATCAATTAGTGTTACTGATAATAAACCTATTTGCCAAAATTTAAGTAATTGATAATATGTGTTTGTGCATATGTGTTTGTGCAAGTATGCACAAACCACCAAAACTTCTCTACACCAGATATTTTATTGAACCAAATCCAATTAGATATTACCACAGTTCTTAATACAGTCAACTCCTTCTTTCCCACTGTGAAAGCCTACCCAAACTCGAGAGATAACCCCCAGCCCCAAGAAAACAAGTGAACAGAATAGAGAACTCACAAGTAAAGAGTATGCACGAGCAAGAGATAGCAATGTTGGGTACAAATCCAGAACAGTAATGGCAACCTCCTCTGTGACCTGTGGAATCTGCAGTCGACAAGATTCAAATATAGTTACCAAAATCATAAACTTGACTGTCATAAAAAGATAAAGAAAAATAAAATAAAATCATTTCTTAAAAGTTTTACTCTAATTGAAGTTGTGGAACAAATATATTCATTCACTTGGGGGAAAAATGGATAAAATTTTGGCTGTTACATGTACAATAAATGGCAAGGTTCATGCAAAAAGACACATTACAAAAAGATTACATGTGCAGATCTGGAGTCAATCTTCTAAGGTCAACATCCATATTCCCTCAGTCTAGAACAACGGAAATTCCCAATGCAATGGCTCTTCATGCTTTGTGGGGGTTGGAGGAGGGTCACTTTTGTACGCAACCAAAAAGATTGTTTCCACAAAGGTTTAACAGGTAAATGAACCCCTACCAAATAGCTAGAAGCATTTCAAAGTACGTTAAGAGGTTTCATTAATTGTTTAGGATCATGTTCAGTGTAATTCGGAAAAATGAAGTCACTAATAAGTATTGATGCCTGTTGACTCTCTATACGGGTCTGGGAAATGATGTCGACTGCAATATTTTTGCAAATATTATGGTGTTATTTGTAAAAAAAGTCAGAGAGACACATGTTGAAGATAATGTGTGAAACATAATTAAGATGATTTGGTCATATGAGAAGACCTAGGCTCCTGGGAAAAAAGTGGGTGGAATGGAACAAGTCTTTAGCAAATAAGGGCAAAGGAAGACTCTTAGGTAGGATATGAGTTTTAAGGGCCTTATAGAATAAGGCCATAGATGGAAATCATTGGTGAGCTAACATTCGTGTAGTTGACGCTACATAGTAGGATTAAGGTTTAATATGTTGTATTATGATGTGGAGAAGTCAGGTAAGTTAACTTGCTTTGTCATGTTTGTACCTGCATGAGTTGAATGGCAAATACGTCACTGACAGTCATCTTATCCAAGTCTTGGCACCTTCTGATAAATTCATCAAAAGAGGGGCAGACTTGCAAGCTATTCTGTTTGTCTTCACAGTACTTTGATCTGTAGTAGTGAGTTATGGCTTGAGTAAGATAACCATATCTCCTCAATGTATCACCCAAGCCACTTGTTCTCTGCACATCAAATCCTTCTGAAATCTCTGTTGTGAAACAACTGCAGATAGTATCAAGTTGTCAATACAGTAAGTTTCTGACAACATGCTTCAAAGATAGAAATTAATCAAGTCTCACTAAAGCAAGACAAAAATATATTCCAACCTTCTATAACCAATCCAAATAGATATGCAAGAAAAATAAACATAAAAAAAAGATTTATTCAATTGTTATGAAACAGATTCAATAACAAACAAATAACAAATTATAGGGTATTTTAAGAGGTGCTAGCCAAGTTAGCTGGATGTTTTAATTAAGAAAGTTTAGGGGAAAAAGGCACAATCTACATTATCCAGCTAGACACAGAAAAGAAACACCAATTGGAAAGCTCAAAGATTACAAGAGCACATGTTCATAAACACAAGAACCGCAACCATTCTATTTACAGAGTCTACATCATGTCAAATAGAATGAACAGTTTGCCTATTCAAGGTCAGAAGTATCAGTTCGTAAAAAATGTGCGGAAGATGGCCTCCCTGTAGATTAAACAAATGCACATTAGCAAAAGCGTAAACAAAAAGTCTTCAAAGATTGTCTACAAGGATGGCTAATAAAAATGCAGGCCTAACCAAGAAGTAAAGATTTAATTTAGACCAATCTCAGGCTATATCATGACAATCTATACATAGCAAGCAGTTCAGATTACATGCAAATAAAAATAATTATTATAATGATGGTGAATATATTGAAGTGGTCTGTTATGAGATTGAAGATGAGATAAGCCTATACTGGTAAGAACAAAAAGGCTTTGAGTAATATCAATGGAAGAAATTCCTACGCTGTTTTGATGCTTTCAGCAGCTTCTGAGGAATTCGGATCACCTTCCACCACATATATCAGTTTCTTCAGTCCGCATCTCTTAAAAAAGCAACCAATGTCAGCATAAACAGGATGAGATATTGAAAACTGAGCCATAAGCTGAACGCATAATAATCTTATGCAGATATGAAAAGATAGGGCCACAATCTTTGGGAAAGGGAAACAGGAGTTAAAATTAATATTTTAAGGAAGTTGTCTCCAAGCCAACAATAATATAAATCAACTAGTTAAAGAAAGTACTGATACAAAATATTGTGCACAGACTACCTGTCTGCAACCTACACTCTTCCATCATCAAGGACAACATATTGTTTGGATGTATTGATTATGGAAAACGATACAATTTGGAAGTTCTTTGGGCAAGATAAACAAAGAATTTGAAAACATATAAGATGTTTCAAAAAGGGCATCCCCACCCAGCACAAAAGAAAAAGGCACTGAAGTGAACAAGGCTCCTCTGCTCTTTAAGGTTCAAGAGAGAGCTGTTTTTGTATGCAGCCTTACCTTGCTTTGCAGGGAGATGTTTTCACAACTAAACCTATGATCTTCTGATAGGATACCAAATAGAAATCCAACAGCAATCAAGTATCAACAGCTTCCAGTAATTTTCAGCAAGGAAATAAGAACAATTCAGGGCATTCAAGAGGCCCTCGCTCTCCCAATTCTTCTATAAAAAAAACCAGCTATCTTCTCTCTCTTGTCCCCTCTTATTTATACCTCTCCTCACCACCTTTCTAACTGAATTCCCCTTGCACATGCTGATTATTCCCTCAACAAGTGGATTACAATTCTACCCCTCCCATGCGCACATGCTGGTTGTTATACCTGCATGTGCTGACCCCTTACTCTAATCTTCATGCCTTCTGCTGCTTGCGGCGTCTTTGATAGGTCCAATGCACCGGCGGCCTATCATTACTCCCCTCCCACACTTTCACCTTGTCCTCAAGGTGAAATTTTGGAAACTGTTGCTGAATCATGTTGTAGGGCTCCCAAGTCACCTCTAATGGTGGTAAGCCCTTCCACTGTACCAAGATATCCAGCCCGCGCAAGTTAGAACCCCTTCCAGGCCGAACTCCCAGCACCGCCTCTAGTTCAACCTTCATCTCTAAGTCAGCCTTCAGCTGGTGGGGAATCTCCACTCTTGCTCCCACCTCTCCTTTGGCCTCTCTTAGCTAGGACACATGGAAAACAGGGTGAACATGACAGTGTGCTGGAAGTGTTAGTTTATAAGCCATCGGTCCCACCCTCCGCTCAATTTCAAACGGCCCATAGTACCTAGGAGCCAACTTCTCATTAGGGCGGGTAGCTAGGAACTTCCTTTGATAAGGCCTTATTTTCAAATAGACGAAGTCACCAACCGCAAACTGCACATCCCTTCTTTTCCGGTCAGCCCCCCTCTTCATGATCGCTTGAGCTCTTGCCAGTTGGTCCTTGAGTTCTTCCAACGCTAAATCCCGCTCCATCAGTTGCTATTCTATTGCAGACACATGGGTTGTTCCCTTGTCAAACCTTATCAAGGTTGGTGGTTCCCTCCCGTAAACTGCTTGGAAGGGAGTAACCTTTGAAGCAGTGTGGTATGATGTGTTATACCACAATTCAGCCCATGGCAGCCATACATACCATCCCATAGGTCTTGCTGATGCAAAACAGCGCAGGTACGTCTCTAGGGTCCGATTGAGGACCTCCGTTTGCGCGTGGTAGGCCGTACTATGATTAAGCTTAGTCCCTTGAAACCAAAACAACTCCTCCCAAAAACGGCTCATGAATACCTTGTCTCTATCCGAAACAATAGACGGGGGCATACCATGAAGCCTCACTATCTCTTTGACGAAAATCCCAGCCACTACTCCTGCTGTGAACGAGTGTTTGAGACCAATAAAGTGTCCATATTTGCTGAGTCTATCCACAACCACAAGTATAGAATTCATATGGCCCGACCTCGGTAAACCCTCAATAAAATCCATGGCTATATCATCCCAAATCTGACCGGGAATAGGAAGAGGTTGTAGAAGACCCCCCGGCGTTAAAGATTCATACTTATTTTGCTGGCAAACGTCACAATTTCCCACATATTGGCTTATGTCCCCCTTCATACAAGCCCAATAAACACCCGCTGCAATTCGTTTATATGTTTTCAAGAACCCTGAATGACCTCCTACACTTCCATCGTGACCCTCATGGAGCAATAATGGAATTAGGGAAGAACACTTAGGCAGGAACAGCCGCCCTTTGTAAAGGAGCTGGTCACCCACCAGCTGGAAATCTAATCGGGAAGTCGGATCCTGCTGTAACTCCCTTATGATTCCTTATAACTAAGCATCTTTCTCCACCTCCCGGGCCAGCTAATCCAGTTGCATCATCTTTGGAACCGTTAGTGCGAATAGGGTTGCTGGGTGACTGATTCTCGAAAGGCTATCCGCAGCCTTATTTTCCAACCCCGGCCGGTAATATATCTCGAAGTGAAACCCCATCAACTTCAACATCCATCTTTGATATTCCGGGCTCACCATTCGTTGCTCCAATAAAAACTTCAAGCTTTTCTTATCTATCCTTACAATGAACTTTTTTCCCAAGAGTAGCCTCCATTTCTGGACTGCAAACACCATGGCCATTAGCTCCTTTTCGTAAACCATTTTTTTCTCTCCGACGGCTTAAGAGCATGGTTGAAGTATGCAGCCGGTCTAAGATTCTGCATCAATACCGCCCCTAACCCTTGCCCTGAAGCATCAGACTCAATTATAAAGGGTTGATCGAAGTCCGGTAGTGCTAGAACTGGCAGCGACACCATTGCTATTTTGAGCTGCTAGAAGGCTCACTTAGCCCCCCCATTCCAGAAAAAATTATTCTTCTTTAGTCTCTCTGTGAGGGGCCACACCATCTTGCCATAATCCTTTAAAAACCTCCTATAGTACCCCACGAGACCATGGAATCCCCTCAATTCCTTCAAAGAAGTGGGTGCAGGCCAATCCAACATGGCTTGCACTTTGCAGCGATCAGCCAACACGCCTTGCTGGGAGATGACATGGCCAAGATACTCAACTTCCAACTGCTCAAAGGAACATTTCTACTTGTTTGCAAACAACTGATTTTCAGCTAGCACCTTCAGAACACAACGCAAGTGCTACACATATTGTTCAAAATTTTGGCTGTAAATTAATATGTCATCAAAAAATACTAACACAAATCGTCTCAAATACTCCCTAAATACATCATTCATTAAAGATTGGAAGGTGGCTGGTGCATTCGTCAATCCGAAGGGCATGACGAGAAATTCATAGTGGCCCTCGTGTGTTCGAAATGCAGTTTTTAGTTCGTCTCCAGCCTTGACTCGAATCTGATGATAACCAGATTTGAGATCCAATTTCGAAAAAACCTTAGCTCCATGTAATTCATCGAGCAGCTCATCGATAACTGGGATTGGAAACTTGTCGGGGACTGTTACTTTGTTGAGAGCCCGGTAATCTACACAAAACCTCCATCCCCCATCTTTCTTTTTAACGAGCAGCACCAGGCTAGAAAAGGGGCTGACACTTGGCTTTATAATTCCAGCTGCCAACATCTCAGGTACCATCTTCTCGATCTCGTTTTTTTGAAGATACGGATAGCGATAAGGCCGAACACTAACCGGGGAAGTGTCAGGTAGAAGGTTGATGGCATGGTCCTTATTTCTAGTGGGTGGCAGTCCCTTTGGGCTAGCAAAAACCCCTCCAAACTTAGCCAATAATTCCTCTAAACTTCAAGGCAGTCCCACTTGCAATTCATTGAACTCGGCAGCCACCTCTTCAATTTCTAGCAATACTCCCTCCCCATTTTCTTTAAACGCCTTCATCATAGCTTTTAGGGAGACTAATGTCTTACTTAAGTTAGGATCACCTTGCAAGGTTGCGGCCATTCCCCCCACTGGAAACTTCATGGTCAGATTCCTCTAATCCACACTCATTTTCCCCACCGAAGCCAGCCACTTCATGCCAAGAATGACATCGAAACTCCCTAACTCAAGTGGAAGGAAATCTTCCACTATCTGCAGGTTATCAAGGATCAGTTTCACCCCTTTGCAAACTCTTGTTCCTTGAAAAACCATCCCGATTCCCATTATCACCTCATATCCAGCCGTTTCTGTCCTCGGCAAACTCAAACGTTGCACCAACTCCGACGCTATGAAGTTGTGAGTTGCTCCTCTATCCACCAGAACTACTACCGACTGCCCTTCTATAAGTCCCCTTAGCTTCATCGTTTGTGGTGTAGTCAATCCCACAACCGAATTCATGGATAATTCGATCACTTCTCCCCCATATCCCAACTCTTCATCGCCCCCCTGCACTACTTCTTCCTCTGCTACAGCCTCGCCTATTTCTTCGTCATAGATCATCAAAACTTGGAGCTTCTTGTTCTTGCACCTATGGCCTATCGAATATTTTTCATCACAACGGAAGCAAAGGCCCTTCTCCTGCTTGGCCTTCCACTCAGCCTCACTAAGCTTCTTGAAAGGGAAGCTTCCACCATTTCCAGCGGTGTGAAACCAGGGTCCCGGCTAGTTTACGGACTTTTGGGAGGAACCCAAACTCTTCGCTGGGATTGGTGACATCCGACTCGCGATCGTGGGTGCTATAGAGTATCCGCTCCTGGGTGGTCCGATTGCCCGATGGCAATTCTAAAAAGCTACTATAACGCCTCGTTAATGGTGATTTAAATTAATTTTGGGATAATTTGATTTAAAAGAAATAGTAAAATAATTTGTTGTGATTAAATAAAATTAAATTATATGATTTTAAGGAAAATAGAAATTAAGATAATTAATTTTGTTATTTTAGGAATTTCTGGAAATAGAAAAAAATTGAAATAAATTAATTTGTGTGATTTTTAGAAGCTTCGGGCATTTCTGTAATTAATATAGTGGGTGAGAGTGTAATTAATGGAAAGTTAGGGGTGCTGGTGTGAATCGCGGAAGAGGCCAAAAGTCTCCTTTAAATTTAATGGTTGCATATATAGGTTAAGAGGCGTGTGTGGCGCGGGTGGTCGCGGGGGTGCGTGCGTGCGAGGCGGTCGCGCGTTCGAATCCGCAGGTATGCGCGCGAGGCTGAGGGATTTTGGCTGATTTTAATCAGCCTTGGACGTCGAAACGACGTCATTTCGCTAGGAGGCGGTGGCCGCCCCAGCGCTGCCATGTGGCCGCGTTCTGGCCACTTTTTTTGGCCAATTTAAGGCCGTTTTTTTTCACCCGATTTCAGCATCCAATTTCACATTCGAACAATAAGAAAAATTTCAGAAAAGAAACAGCAGCTCGCGGGAGAATTTGAGAAATTTGGGCTTCAAAAATCGGATTAAACTCCGTTTAATCCCAGATTTAATTACCCAGGTATGTAATTAAACTAGTAATTAATATTCTGTGCGGTTGAAATTTTGTTTAGGGTCCAATTTTATTAATTTTAGCAATAATTGGGATATTGCAGTTTGTATAACTTTGACCGCGTTTGGTCAAAGCGGGCCTAAGGCTATCTTCGGAAAGGCAAGTTTTTTATACCCTCATTGTCGATTCGTTCGATGTCAATTTATTTGACCTCCCTTCGTTGCTTTTGGCTGTTAATAAATTATGGAATTTAAAACGATTTGTTTTAAAATTTAATTTATTAAACCGGTCTCGAGGGTTTTATTCGTTGGTTGCCTACGGGGGTTTGTGCCACCCCCAAGTCTATAGGAATGATGTCGTACTCACTCGGGGCTAGGTTCTTAGCTGTTCGGGTATTATTATGGATTTTTGGTTATTTATTGGCTAGAGCGGTTGTGCAGTGGGGGCAAGAATCGGCTGTTCGGTGACGGTGTGACTATCGTACGGTCTATCTTAGGCCGTCAGATGGTATCTCCTGGTCACTGACCGCTGACCGGTGCCAAACACTGTTGACTGGCTCTACCGTTACGTGATTATAGCATGATCTGGTATCATTTTATTCTTGTAGCATGGTTTGTATGCACATGGGTACGGGCTGCATGTTGGGATTATCATGATTTGGTTATGCTTGATCACGGACATTCTAGATTGGTCAGGTTGCATCCAACACGGGCATATGCATCGCGTGTGATTTACTATATGGGCGGAGCGTGGCCTGATGTCTGGATGTATGGGCGCCTTGTATCACGTTGATGCTCATTACGCCATTGCATTTTATATGCATTGCATGGTTACTGGTAGTATTTAGTTCTCGGACGAGAGTACCGTTCTGAGAGAGCCTATGGCTCGGCTGTCGGGAGTACCGGCAGGGATACGGATGACGGGAGTACCGACCTAGGACAGTGCGCATAGGTTTGTTGGAGATCTATGTTGCCTTTTAGGGCAGCGGCAGGTTGGTATGGGACTTGAGTGCCAAGTATTTTATGTGGGCCCCAAGGACCGGTATGTGTTTTATTATGCGGCGTTGTTGCATTGTTGCGTCACATGGCTTGTGTGTACATGTGGGTTTATATTTGGGGTGATCTCTTTTGTTTCATTTGCAGCCTTCATTTTCATATAAACTTGCTGAGTTTTGCGACTCACCTTGCTTTCCATCGTTCCAGGTAAGGGTAAAGCAAAAGTCGAGGGCGAGGACCGCGCCACCTAGCAGCCAGCCGTGTCAGTAAGGTGTATAGTTAGCTACTCCCGTCTTCTCTGATGTTTTGTTAGGAGTTCTGACTCTTATTTTTTACTGTGCCCGGTTGTTCCTCGTATCTCTTATTTGTTGGCACAGGTGTCTGTATATTTTATATACTCCTTGACCGCTGTTCCAGCGGGGTACTTGTGGGCGTGCATGTATATTGTTGTGCTTCCGCTATTGTATTTTTCGTATATATGCATGCCAGGGTATTTTTGTCTTATGTCTATTTCCCTTTCCTCTATGTAAGCGCTTTCGCTCGGATAGACCGGGTGGTTGGGATATCCGGGCGGGGGTGCTCACAGCTACGTTCTTGTCCTCAATGTTTTGAGCCACCACCATAGTCCGATCGAGCCCCCGTGGTTGCAACACCCTAATCTCAGCCCTTATCTCTGGTTTGAGGCCGTTTAGGAATTAGCCTTCCAAAAACGCCACAGGAACATCAGGCACTACTGCGGCCATTGTCTCAAACATCAACTGATACTCCTTAACAGTTCCTTCCTGCCGAAGAGCCAAGAAACGCTCCTCCAACAACCCCTCTTGAGTGGGGCGAAACCGGCCCAAAATTCCTTGCTTCAAGCCTTCCCAACTCCGAATTCCTCTTCACCTTGTCTCCCATTAGAACCAAGATAAAGCCACGGCTTCGAAACACAGTGTTGCGGACTCTATCTCCTCCTCGTCCGTTAGTTGATTGACAGCAAAATACCTCTCGGCTCGAAAAATTCACTCATCTGGATTCTTTCCTTCGAAAATGGGTATCTCCAATCTTCTTTCGCGTATGTCCAAGCGGTACCCGCCCCCGACTCCTCCTTCCGAGTCGCGACCTCCCACAACCCCAGGGGTTACTTCGGAATCCATGGTGAATTCCGAAGGTCCTTCTCGCTCCTTGGACTTGTTCTTCCTCTCCCGCTCCTGCTTGTCCCACTTCGTTCGCATGAAAGCGAACTGTTTGACCATCACCGCTACATTTCATTCCACCGCCTAGATATCCCCTCTAATGTCTTCAACTCCCCTTTGTACACCTTCCATCTTCGACTCCAAATCACCAACTCTCTCCGTTAAATTCACCATCAAGTTCGGAATGGCTCTGATACCAAATTGATAGGATACCAAATAGAAATCCAACAGTAATCAAGTATCAACAGCTTCCAGTAATTTTCAGCAAGGAAATAAGAACAATTCAGGGCATTCGAGAGGCCCTTGCTCTCCCAATTCTTCTATAAAAAAAACCAGCTATCTTCTCTATCTTCTCCCCTCTTATTTATACCTCTCCTCACCACCTTTCTAACTGAATTCCCCTTGCACATGCTGATTATTCACTCAGCATGTGGATTACAATTCTACCCCTCCCATGCACACATGCTGGTTGTTACACCTGCATGTGCCGACCCCTTACTCTAATCTTCATGCCTTCTGCTGCTTGCGGCGTCTTTGATAGGTCCGGAACACTGGCAACCTATTATCTTCCAGTCACAATGGAGCAACCTTACTGTTGTTATAATATGGTACAACCCAAAAACACACCTCTAGCATAAATGCCATGCATCTGCTAATTCTATCACCCAAAATCATGATCCTAGCTCAATACTTAAAGGGTTACAAGAAACTAACGTTTCCAATCACATCAAAATAAGCCCTCTCTTTGGGGCATCTAGTACAACCTCCATACAATAACTAAATCCAGTATGGGTTGACAATGGGAAGGTATTCAAAACCATACAAGCATTGAAGTGGTCGTCCGGTTGATACTAGTTAGCCTAAAAAAATGGCAAAGTTTTCTCACAAAAAAAAAAATACAGTCTGTGCATTGTTTCTGAATACCAAGATACATGGAGGTGTTAGGCTTGCAATGTGATGTGAAATGTATGGTAATTCAAGTAAAAACAATACCAAAAGCCGTAGTTTTTGATCCCTATAACGGTTGTCCCTGATTGAGCAGCGCAAATCATCAACTTTCTTTCTCTCAACAATAAAATTGAGAACATATTCACACCCATGATTTTTATGCCGAGCTATCCAGATTCCATCTCCAACAGGCAGTCGTCTAACCTGTAGACAGGTCAGTATCTAAATTATCACAGGTCTTTTTAAAACGTAAAAGCAGCATTTATTGAGAACACTTTGACATTCCTGTGCAAAAGAGGTAAATTTGTGATTATTTGTTATGCGTACAATTCTAATTGCCTTATGCATACCCTGTACAAGCCATTACCATGAGCAAGTGATAACACGAGACTCAAAATCTCCATACGGGCAAACAATAGACTGCAGGAAATGAAAAGTAGAATAATGATGGACGAAGTTGCAAAAAACAATGGAAAAGCAAGAGAATTTCACCAAGTCCCTGTTTTTCTCTTTCCACAGACAAGGACAAAATCACAGGAAAATAACTTTTTTATCTATGATTTTTTCCTTCAAGCAACCCTCCAGTAATATATAAAAGTACCATGGTGAAGGCAACCAAAAGATGCCCCTTCTTTACCATTAACCTTTTATGTCCTCTGGACATTCCAGTCAATCAGTTCTCCAGCCCTCCTAGTCTCCTACCAAACAAGCATATAATCTTGAATAATGCTACAATAAAATGTCAACCTTCATGCAATAACAAAGAGAAGCAAGCAGTTAAACAGGCTCTTTGATGAGTATAAATGATCAAAACTGCATGTTCCATAAATAGGTTGCCATCGGAAACAAATGAAGGTAATGAATGACTGTCAATCCTGCAGGCAGGGGTGGATGGGGCATCACAATTTACTTTATTTGAAAAAAATGCCTATTGAAGTAAGCCTGCATTCCTGACTTAGCTATGCAAACAACTAAGTTAACATAAGACCACCTCTTTAAAACAAACCAACCTCAATTTTAATTTTGAATTGGTTGCAAATGTTCTCAATGATTTTCCTTGAGCGAGACCTGAAGCCATAAAGAATATAATACAAAAATCAGGGTTGAGGATGTACCATTAAACACAATGCTTTATAAAACTAAAATATTGGTGCCACTAGGAAGAGAGTAAATTCTCCATGAAATAAAACAAGTGGCAGAAGTGAAGTTCAAGACAGATATTATCTCATTGCCCAACGATCATAAAGTGCATCAAATAAAATCAAAATATTAGTGATTCCATCTGCCTTTCCTGGGTTATCTTTTGTAAACTTTCCCCTTAAAAATGCTAAAATATTGGACCAAAGAAAAAAATGGTACCATGAGAAGAAAAACACAGTGCAGTATTTCAGTTTTAGCATGGAGAAGTAAGCATAGTTCACAAATTACCGAAGGAGCCTAAAATTATCCCATCTTAATTTCCAAAAGATTATAAAACGAGAAAATGTGGTATTGAACAAGTAATAAATATGTATACATAAGAGATAGGAAACACAAATGCCCTGTTTAGGGTGTCGTTACACATATCTCACACAGACAGACAAACACTAAAACAAGACTCAATATGGCCAAGTACAAGTAAAACACCCCAAATCTTTTTTACTGACTGAAGGGAAAGCTGAGGAGAGAGTTGACCTAAGGAGGTCAGTTGTGGGAAGGATTGGCTGATTGAGGGTACCAATCAACTCAGAGTCGACTCAAGGGAATCAACTGTCCGTGAAATCAATGTAATCTTTCTGGGAGGCGGGAGAAAATGAAGCACTATCATCACAAAATGCCCTTTTATTTTTATTTTCATTTTTCCTTTCTGTTCACTATGCCCTTACCAGGATAGCTAACATTACACCATTCCATCGGTTTTGCTTTACTTCAGCAGGAATATAAACTTATATATAACCTGCTATGATTTTTATCAAATCTGAACCAATTTCTAAAATAATATATTATAGTAACAAAAAAATTCCTCCTTGTCCCTGAACAGGATGTCCACATGTTGCCAAGATACTTGTGCCACGTCAACAAAAGTGATAGGTAGACTAACAGTATCTAAAAGGTAATTATTGAAAGGTACATAATAAATAGATAATTTTATAGAACTCGTGACCACCACATTCAACTCAATGAACAACAACCAAGAAGTTGCCACAATGACATGAGAGGTCAGCATCCCAATCTTTAGAACGACAAATTAAATGGAACCAACTTCTAGGCTGCTGAATAATACTCCTACTAAATATATCACTTCCTGGATAGGGATCCCTTTCGGTGTCTTAACAGAAATAAATTGTTGGATTATCAGGTAAACAGCTGGTACAGCTGTGTGTATGTGGATATTATAGAAAGGTTGACTTGGTGGTGCAAGGCTGCAAATGGCAGATCCTATGGCATAAATCAGGGAAGACAAAAAGGAAGATAGCAATCAGTCTAAATGGCAGTTATTGTATATAAGTTGTGATTAGAAGAATGTTTCTATGTATATTCTTTCCTTTTCTAGATTTCTAAACTGTAAATTCTAGAGTTATAAATAAAGGGAAAGCCAAAGGGGTAGGTGTCTTTGTCTGCCCTTTCAAAAGCCTAATTGCCTGCTGATTTTTACATAAATAAACACACAAAAATAAATTTGTCTGCATTGTTTGTAGAAATAAAATCAAGCATGTACGTACATTCTTATTGTTTACATTTTATATAGCCACAAATATATTTCAACATCATGATTTCCCTATACAGGTTATATAAATCCTAACTTTTCAATACGTTACTTTCTATTTTTACTTCTTTTTATTTCATAATAATATTCCTTGATTCCCAGTATTGTCAAACACAAATTGGAAGGGCACAGTGTATGTCAAGTTAAAAAGAAAAATCTTTTGGAGAGATGCACCAAAAATAAACTAAATGTTTTGCAAGCATAATTCTAATATCAGAAAGAACAACA
Organism: Diospyros lotus; assembly: GCF_014633365.1. Classification (NCBI taxonomy): domain Eukaryota; kingdom Viridiplantae; phylum Streptophyta; class Magnoliopsida; order Ericales; family Ebenaceae; genus Diospyros; species Diospyros lotus. The sequence continues at coordinate 38,508,132 of NC_068338.1, read as the reverse complement.
AACTCACAACTGAAATTGAGCTTTGTGAATTCTGGTCCACTTCAATATAATCAGAACAGAAAATCACAGTGATTGATAACCCCAAATAGTAAAAGGCTGGCACTGCTGAGGAAAGGAAAACAAGTGAACAGAAATTACTGACCCTTGAGTAGCAAATTGCTCTCTGTCATCCAAAACCAAAATTACATCATAAGCTTCCTCAAAGCTCTCTCCAAATCTTAGAGGTGGCATTGCTAAAATATTTATGTTAGCCTCTACACCATCTGAGCCTTGCTTATGTACACGGTAATCCTATAACATAAAAGAGAGAAAAGCTATAATTTGTAGAGATTATTATACTTAGAAATATACAAATCAAAATCCAAAAGAACAAAAAAGAAAATATTTTTATTTTTTTAATAAACTATGCAAAAAATGACAAAAGACATAAATACATGGAAGTCTAAAATTCATGTAGCCGACCCCACATAGTGGGATAAAGGCTGGATATGTTGTTGTTAATAAACTATGCAGAAAACGAAAACCTTAGGGACTGCTTACTAGTGGAAAATGTTTTCTAATTTTTTATATCCAATTTTCCATTAGATCTCCAGTTCATATTTTCCACACAAAATTTAAAAAAACGCGTTCATATTTTAGAAGTATAGAAAACTAATATCCAACCTAGAAAATTGGAACATAAGTTTAGAAAAGATAGAGAGAGGTCTTTCTTTTGTTGAATTTGCATTAGAGAAGGAGATAGAGATGATTTAGCAAAAATTTTGTTCTCCTTTGTGGAGAACACTGTTTTTTGAAAATCCTAATTATTAAAGAAAATTTGGAAAACTCATTTTAAAAGTTTTCCAAGTTCAGTTCAATTTTGGAGAAAGCATTTCCCAAATCTCCATTTTAAATTTAGAAAATTTTTGTTTTTGAACAAGTTCTCTAATTTTCCATTCTTTGTAGAGTTGCATTCTCTTTACTGTTTTCAACCTATTTTGAGTTTTTAGTTTTTCAAAATACTGAAAACGAGTTTACTTTGCAATTTTCAAAAATGCATTTTCGAAAACAAGAAAAAAATTTGTAAAGGAAACCCTTGGGTGTTTTCAGCCAAAATATGCTGAAAACACCCAAAATGTGGAAAACACACCCCCCCCACCCCCAAATCTCACACAAACCCAGCAACTCTTGTCTCTCTCCTCTCTTCTCTTCCTTCGATCGTCGACCACCACCGCCATCACCACTGTCGACCGCACGTGCCACCGCCGTGGACCGCACCCGCCACCAGCAGCGCGAGCCACCATCGACCACCCCCCGTCGCTCTCTTGCTAGTTTTGTCTCCTCTCTCCTCTTTTCTCTTGTTGGTTTTTGAGTATGTTGGTCGATGAGCCCTTAGGTATCGGGTGGTTGCCTTTGATCAACAGAAACCACCGGCCACCACTGGTAGTGCGTATATAGGTGGGTGTTGGGTTTGGTCAAACGTTTAAGCTTAAATCTAAGGAGATTTGGCCGTTGGATCTTGCTAGTTTTTGAGTATGTTGATCAATGGGTCTTTGGATGTCGAGTGGTTGTCTCTAATCGCCGAAAACCACGGCCACGATGGCTGGTGGCGACTGGCAATGCGTTTTTCACTTCTGGCCGAAAATTAAAAATTAGATCTATAAAAATCCAACCATTAAATCTGGCCAATTTTTGTGTATGTTAACCCCATTGGCTTGGAGTTTCTAATGGTATGCTCTGATCGTGTGAATCTCCGACTGGCGGTGGTCGTCGGCGACAGAGAAGATGCAGGGCGCCAGAAAAGAAGAAAAGAGAAAAAAAAGAAAAGGGAAAAAAAAAAAGAGAGAAAAAAAGAAGAAAAATTTATTATTAAATTTTGAAAATAAATTATAATTTATTTAAATTTAAAAAATGTAGTATATCTATATTATAATTAAAAATATAGGATAACATATAGTATATTATTAAGTGTATAATTTAATATAAATTATTGTTAAGATATATTTCAATAATTTATTAAATCAAATTTATTGTTTTATTTTAATAATAGAATTTCATTAAAAAGAGTTAATTTTATTATTTAATAATTAAATTCATTGAATAAAATATCACAAAATAAGTTTTTTCTAAATTCCAAAGTGAACGCATTTTTTAGTTCTCTATTTTAAGAAACAATTTTTCAGAATGACAAAAAGAACGCGTTTTCAAAAATCTCAAAACAAACACTCAAAATACAAAACAAAAAATGAATTCAAAACTCAAAACTAAAACATGAAGAGAACATAATTTTCTGGAAAACTGGGGCTGTTTTCCGCAGCTAAACAGCCGCTTAGGAGTCCAACAAAAAACTCAAAAGTGTACTACATCTTTCACAAAAAAAATAAATAAATAAGGGAACACAAGAAAGGATGAAACACGGCCTTATCCATATGGTGAAAAGATAAATGTCTTTTAGAAAAAACTAATCAAGCTATGCTAACTTCAAAGCTTGTTAAACATTTCCAAAGAAACTGCAAACAGCTCCAAAATAATAAGGTTAGTCCAGAATATTGAAGGACACTAGTATCTATTAGAAGGAGAGCTTTAGAAAGCCCTGTACCAATAATTATGTGCAACATATTTGCTTTATAACATGAAATACTTGCAAGGCAAAGATGAAAAGACAAACCAACACATACAGTTGATGAGCAAGCTCTCAACGCGAAGGAGCTCTGAGCAGTAACCAATGCAGAGTTTGCACGTAATGCACCTCTGCAATCAGATTCCACCTGACTATTCTCAGTCACTATAACATCTTTTTCACCTGAACATTAACAATGTCCATGAGTAAAGACATGTTTCAATGAACAAGCCTATTCTCAGTCCAACGATAATTCACATTCGATAAAGCTAATTACCATCTCTGGATGGTGATTTGACAGGAAAATCCTCTCTTGAAGCCTTGTGAGATGCCAAAGGTAAGCCATAAACTTGCTCCTCTCGAAGCCGACAAAGAACAGCCAGCCATGGTGAAGAAATCTCCTTGTTCTGAGATGTTTCTGAAACTTCAGCAAAAGCACAAAGTATCTGATCCTTAGAGTACCCCATCCGCTGCAACTAAAGACGTACATCATAAATCAGTGGCCTGATCACATAATTCATAAATCACATAAAAAACCAGACAGAATATATAGCCCTTAAACCCAAAAGGCTAAAACTTACAGAAAAGAAATCCAAATCGGAGTTATGATAATTGTTCAACACTAAGCTTTCATATCTAGTATAATAATTATTCCTACTTTAAACAAACACAAAAAGAACAAGCATAATATTTAGATATTTTTTGCCTAAAGGCCCTAAATGTGCATCACTTATACAGATGCATTAGTTACTGGAGCTTCCATAGACTTTTACATGGATGCTCATCATGCACACATATCATCACATTGTCTAACAATTATGGTAAATAATCCTCTCCAGCCTGGATTTCACGAATGCAAAGCACTTCACCATTTCTTGTCAAAATAAGATGCAGAGATCATTATCCAAAGAAAGCAGGCTCTACACATCGATAACAACAATATCATCAGAATAGCAAGACACTAAAAATTTTGGCAAGATATTGCTACTGCAGTTTTGCTTGCAATCTTATGTCTCCAGATCAGAACACATAGAAAACAAAGTTGAATAATGCCCAGGAAACATATGCCATCCCTAGAAGCTGTAAAAAAAAGTCTTAATAAGATGATCAACAACACTATATAGCATCCACTTTTCCTAATGTTTGTTGCTGCCATAATCCCAAGTTTGCATAATGACATCTCATGAGAGACAACAAATTCATTGAACTCGAGGAAAAGTGAAAGATGATTTATCAATGTTCTCAAACAATAATCCAGCAGATATAGAACATATATTTAGGGGCACAAGAATATAAATAAATGTGCTAATTTGTTAAGGTTTCTAAGATAAGTGCCTTCAACAACTGGAGAAATGAAGAGAAACAAGGTGGAAATGTTATACTTTCCAACTGATAAAACTGTCACGTCAAAGATGAGGCTATTTTAGGGAGAATTACTACCTCAATACTGTGAGAAATATGACTTCCAAAGATAAGTGAGTTCTAAAATGACTCAAGGAGAAATATAACCTTCGTACATAAAGAAGAAACAGGCCAAGGCCAGTCATTCCCATATCTACACTTATGTTTTACAGCCAAACAAATCAAATTTTCCCAACCTCTTGATCTGTTTATTTACATATTTTATTCTCTTTCTGTTTCTGCTTTCTTCTTCGTCGTGATGGTGGAGGGGGAGAGAGAGAGAGATTAAAAAAAATGGATCACAAACCAAGTAGCAACAAACCATACATATACTGTACCTTATCAATAGATTCAGGGGGAACATCCATTAGATTCTTCTGCAAACTACAATTGGCAGATCTCAGAGTCACTTCTTTAGCCATATCAGCATGAGAAAAGTCTAAATTCAAACTGTTGTTTGTAGCCGTAGTTGGAAGATTCACTGCGTTGGTCCAGTTTTCAGTTGAATCAACCAGACCAGATCTCAATAGACATTCACGGGCAACTTCCTGACCTTCATGGGTCAGCATGTATCTATAGAATACAAAGATTCATGCACCAAAGAATAAGTTACAGCTGTATAACTGGAAGAGATGCAAATAAGTCCACATGAGCTCCATCCACTAAATTATGACGTCATAATATTGTGGCTATTAAGATAACATAGTGTAGGTGTTCTACTAGCTAAGGGCATCCTCTGTGCATAAGGCTCCCCACTATCCCAAAAGCACCACTGGAAAATATGCTGGAGTGCCTCAAAAGCACCACTGGCATGGACACACACTATCAAAAAGTGCTTGTACTACACTGTTCTAAAACAGATTAATAAACTAAGTAGGAAATATTACTGAATTAAACATGAAAATTCAAAGATAAACACTTTCAATGTGAAGTAAAGCAAAAAGACACAGGATGTGCATACTTTGCAGGGCAACTAGACTTTACAACCAATCCTTTAGTTATTAACGTCTTCATGCAGTTCCATCCACTATACCAGTCCCTTGGAGAGCTTCCAAATTGTCCAGGCTTTCCTTTGCCCTTTTCTGCCCTAAGAACATCAAGGATAGTTTCAAATAACCAAGGTGATGTCAAATCATTGAAGAGAATCAACAATTAAATTTAAAATAAATTAGAAGTAGTAAAATAATGAATAAAAAACATACATAATTGGTGCCCGAGAAAGCCCACTTGCTTCAGCAGCATCAATTATCTCCTGCTTGCGCATAAAATCACTGCCACCTAAGGTCCCCCTAACATTTAATTAAAAAGAAAAGGCAATAATTCTTGGTTAATCACTTTGAAATACAGCAAAATAAAAGCCAAAGAAAACCTAAAACAAACGAAGTTTAAATAATGTGATGTCCAGATACCTGTAAAGAGTGATCAACAGTGCATAGGCTGCAGAATTTTTTTGCGGTACATAGCGTTTATCCCCTTGTGTTTTCTTCCCTATAAAATGAAAGAAACCAAAACTTAAAGAATAAAAAATTGAAGGGCTTCATAAAACTTCCACAACTGCAGGCTTGAAGAAGGAAAGGAAATATAAAGGAGATCAATGACATCATAAGCCCCAAAACAGATTAGACTAACCCTTTTTTGTCAAATCTTCATGTTCGGAAGCACCAGAATCAGTCTCAAAAAACTCTTGTGAGAGCTTCAAGATCCATTTTCCCACACCCCTACCGCAAACAATTGCAAAAACAAAAGGACAATTCCCTTAGTTGGTTAGAATGCTACCCATAGTCCATAATATTATTTACAAGTTACAACATGGAATGCAATCTCTTGGCTAGTAGTCTAGTATTTTATCTTTGTGCAGCACTATCATAGATCAGAGAGAGAGGAAAGGAAGTTTTTTGCATGTTATCTACCTCACCATACAATAATTGATGTGAATCTTAGAAGAACATTATAATCTTAGGTCCCGCAAAAAAAAAGAAAAAATAAAATAAGTGCATACTTTGTTAATGGCTATGCAAATTCATTATTTGTACTAGGAACATAGAGTCTATGTAAATTCATGCCATCAATAGTATTAAGCAGCAGTAACCCTTACTTGTTTGATCTTAATTAAATTGGAAGAAAAAATAGGGCAAGCTCTATATTACAATTAAAAAACTAAACTTGTAACTCCAAGTAAATGTAAATAAACTTGCCTAAACTAAAAAATGATTGAATCAGGCTCCTAACTCCCTGTTTCATTTTCAAGGTGTTTGAGAGGGCTGAGCAACTGGTGGCTGTAACGGCAAAAGAGAAACTTGAACAAAAAATTTACCCTTAACGAGATTTATTTAAAGCAAATAGTCCATTTATTGGTCATTCTTTCTCTTTTTTATCTAGAAATTTTCCAAGAAAACATGTGTTTGAAATAGTAGAGCCATGGAAACTGGCTACTTTTCCATATGATAACCAATCATACAATAGATTGCTTTCAGAAAACAGCACTAGAATACCAAAAAAACTGAGCCATTGATCAAGTACCATGCTACCAATTTTGCGCTCCACATAAAAAAATAAAAAATAAAAGTATCAAAGAACGGAAAGCATTAACCACTGAATCTACATTATAAATATATATACACACCTATAAGTGTGTGCATTTAAAAAAAAAAATAGACAAATAAACTTCATCTCGTGAACTGCGAGTGTCAAAGCTTCTTCGTTTTTTCCTTTGCATTTATTTTACAGCACTGGCTTTTTTACTCTATCTCTACTCTACGGGATGAGCCTTACAAATACCAAACATTTCTCCCAACCAAATACACCGTTTTGTATCTGGGATCATCTTCTGTTGTGTTGGATATGATACAAAATCAAAACAGCTTAACGGATTCAATTGCAATCGTTCCCAATTCCAAATAGTAGAACCACTTTTTTCAAAATTTTGCATATCGCCATGACAAAGTCCAAATAGCCAAACGCAGAAGCACGAACGAGATCCCGTTGGGTCTGGACTTACTTGATATGAGAGAAGTCCTTGAGGGTTCTAATGGGGGTCTTGGAGTTGCAGATATTGGAATAAGCCTTTTGAAGAGTCATGTCAATGTTGTCCGAAATCCCTTTGGGTCTGTCGGCCAATTCTTGCCGCTTCTTCCACATGAACTCCACCAGCTGTTCGTTCTCTGGACACAGCGCCCGCCTTTGCGTCTCCATTTTCGGCGATCAATTCGCAGAAGATCTCCACAAACTAGGGCTCTTCCTATAGAGAGGTTCCGAGATACACAGGCTCTTTCGGAAGACGATGTGAGTTTCTGATTTCCGTTTTTGGGATTTTCCAGCACTTGAAATCCATAAAACCGCGCCATGGAGTGATTGGGAGGTATTGACATTGCAACCCCAAAAGAGTTCATTTTGCAGAAACACCCCTGTGTTTTAGTAAATTTCAACACACGACCTTGTATGATTTATTTTTCACTTTGCATCCAAGTTCTTGCAAATTTATGAATAACAATTTTTACCCGTCTTGACTCGGGTACTGTACGGTGGATTTGCCTTTTTTTTTTTTTTTTTTTAGTGAGAGTCAAGATCTAATGCAAAATTAAACATAATACCCTTCACGGTTATATAAATATAATATATATATGTTATTTATTTTTATTATTATTACATTAAATATAAGATATTTGTTTAGAATATTATTACATTATATGGATTTGAATATAATACAGACACAACACAATAAAAATATAGTAACACGACAATATATATATATACACATATTACACATGCGTTATATTATATTATTCCTATATAATTAATGTAAACAAGTATAATACATAAATTTAAATTCCACATAATTATACAAATAATTTAAAAAATAACAAAATAGTTCATCATTAAATTGGCACAGTGATATTAAATACAAATTATTTTAAAAAATTACCCCCAACTTTTTATAATTTTTTTAAAATCTTATGTTGTGCCCATTAAGGATCTAGCATGCCTGTTTTAAGTGTTATATGTTATTGTTTGTGATTTTTTGTTATTTTTCAACATTTTTAATAGAATCGATTGTTAACCATTCCCAGAATCATATTAACCATTATATTCATGTCCAACACAACACAAATATAGATACACATAGGTGATTTGTTACTTGCGTCTCACGCTAGAGGTTGCCCGCATTGGGTAAGCATTATATTACTTGACACGAACAACATAACATTTCACTATAAATACAACTCATTTTTCAATATGTTCACACTATTTAGTATTTTGATCATTGAAGTAGTAGTATTTCATTAGCTCTCATGTGATAAATTTTTTTATTTGAAGAGTCACCAATTATTAAATTTTTAGAGATATAATCAATTGTGATGAATTATTTACTTTAAAATACAAATTTTCATCATTTTCTTTATAGGTCATTTCACATAATTTTAATTATTTAAACTGTGTTATATTTACTGTTTTCAAGTCATTTTTAGTTTTTTAATTTTTAAAATAACGAAAACGCATTCTACTAGCTATTTTTAAGAATATATTTTTAAAAATAAAAATTGTAAATAAAACTCAAAACAACAAAAAGTTGTTTTGAGTGCAAAACAAACTCTAAACTCAAAACACATTTATTTATTTATTAATATTTTATTATTATAATGAGAAAAAATATTACAAAATTTATTAACTTTAAAATATATATATTTTTTAATAATATATTAACATTAAATATTTATAATTTACTGAATAATCAAATTTATTGAATAAAATATCATTAATTTTTGTTTTTCAAAATTTTGAAGAGAACGAGTTTTCTAATTTTTCGTTTTGAGAAATAATTTTTCTAAATGAAAAAGATAACGCATTTTTTATTTTCTAAAATAGACTATCAAAACAGAAAATTGAGAATTAATTTAAAACTTAAAATTAAAAATTAAAAAACAAAAAGAACACAATCTTATTATCTATCAATGAGAATACATAATGATTATCTCTATATTAAATAAATTTATCTACGAGAAGCATAATAACTCATTAATTATACATAAAAAATACAAAAATTATGAATTCATCCCCCTTCTCCCTAGAGAAAAAAAAAATCTTAAATCATATATGAATATCTAATACAATTTCTTATCCACCGGCTAACCCATAAAAAGTTCATTTTAGGGACTTTATTATGGAATAAAAATATAATGCAAGCTACGGAGCAGATAGGAGTGGTCCACGACGGACCCTATTTAATATTTTTGTGTGTCAAAGTAGCCATTGCACCATCCCTCCCCCATTTCTACTTGGCCATTCAAAATCAAAGCCCTTAACCTATCTGCCCCACCTTCCCCTATGCAAACATAACCTCTTAATCTTATTTTAAAAACCAAAATGTCAACCCTATTATATCAAATGAAACAAGCAGTAGCAATAGTAATGAAGCTAGATAAGACACAATAACCTCACCCAGATCAATGGAGCTTAAAGCAATTAAACATTGTGTTATAAATTTATCTGATTTTAGTTTATACTCCTATCTATCCCTAGCAATTAATCCCGTCATGCCCAGTTGGATTAATTTCATGCTTGGCCTCGAGGGGGAATTTAATATCGACACTTCACAAGATAAATATATCAAAATATAGCATGCAATAGCTTAATCTGAAGTCTTTTTTGTTCATACAAGATTATGGTTGTTACGGGTATTTTTTGAATTGTCTTGAGCTATTGTATAAACTTTTACTCTCTGTTTTATGGAGATAAAAACATATTATCCCTCACAATATAGCCCCACTACTTTAAACTTTGTGTAAATTGTCAGTATCACACGCTATAAATAGGGGATCAAAAGCCATTATATAGACATGATGATAAAAATACATATTGTTGCTTTGCAAAAATTATTGCATCTTTACCACAAACCATTTTAATGTCTTGGTAGTGGTTAAGTTCCAGTCAATACCCATTCATTTTGTTATAGTACTCAGTGATTGTTAAGACCCCTTGTTTAGTGCTACTCAATTTCATTTTAACCTCAAAAATAATCGAAGCATCTTCGATTTTAGAGTACGTGTGCCTAACTGTCTCCCATATGTCTTTAGCAGTGGATAAAAACATCTAATTTTGACTAACCTCCGACTACATTGTGTTCCACAACCATGACATGATCATGGAGTCTTCTATATCCCAAGATAGGAACCCGGTATCTAATGTCTCGGGGACTAGATCTATCGAGTGATGTAGCTTTCCTCTCCCCATTAGGAAAGTCTTTCCCAACTGAGCCCACTGTAGGTAATTCCATCCATCCAATCAATGGGATTGGTGCATCCCTGGTAGACCATCGGTAGGCAGGCCTCCCATTCAGTGTTATTAAAGGGGCACCAAGGCGCAAGCTTGGCGCCTAGAAACAAACTAGGCAGGCGAGATTTCCCCAGGCACGCCTAGGCCTTTAGGTGCAGCCTTGGGCTTAGGCGTGCTAAGGTTGCGCCTGATTTGTTTTAGTTTCATTTTAGTATTACTTTCCATATTTGAAGAAAATACTAAATTGGAATTGATTTCTTGCTATATTTTAATCAAATCTAATCCTAATTCAAATTGTCCCTCACAATATAGCCCACTACTTTAAACTTTGTGTAAATTGTCAGTATCACACGCTATAAATAGGGGATCAAAAGCTATTATATAGACATGATGATAAAAATACATATTGTTGCTTTGTAAAAATTATCAGAGAACAATTGTGAACCAGGCATTATTCTGGTTAAACCACGTAAAAAATTCTTGCGCATTGTTTGTTGATGGCATTATTGTTTTATTCCCCTCGTATTCGTAATTATCGAATTAATACGAGCCGACGAATCTTGATTGACCATTTATGCTCGTCGACAATGATTTTATAAAATTTTCTTATCACACTAAGGTAACGATTTATCAAAACATATAAAGTGTAAATAAGCTTCAAAAACATATTCAAACTAATCTGCATTGCCAGGATCATAAGAGGTTACGGAGAGGCAATGAATGTGCTTGCAAGCATCTCGAGCACTGGCGTTGGTGGTGGCTTCCAATACTTCAATTAGTTAGTAGTAGCACGGGGTTAGTACAATAAGTTTTATGAAATTAAATACTATTTTTAAAACATCAAATGTATCTGTTTTTTTTTTTTTTTTGGGGGGAGGGGGGGGGGGGAATATTGAGATTGTTATTGTTTTCTAAATTCTCAATGTCGTAGTACTTTATTTCACATATTATTTATTACATGATAAAAAAATATTATGTAGCATTAACGAAATATAACTCTTGGTATCACTAAATTTAGGTTTTTGACATATAACTATTAATGACATCAATGACCAATTGTGAAAAATGATGCTGACTACAAATTTATAATATCGTAATAGCATTTTAAAAGAACTACAAGTGACACTATAAATTATCTATTAAGGTTAAACTATATTAATCTAAGTAAATTTCATAAAATATAACACTTAAACCTTATTTTTCTCTTATAAATTCCAATTACATGGATAATAAATCCACGTGAAAAGCAAATGGTGGATAAATGGAGTATAGATCAAAGTGTAAGATTGAAATGGTTTAGGGTTTTGAACGGTTAATTTATTTATTTTGTTAACGTGTAAAGTTATTGTAATTTTGTAAAATAAAAGAAGATCATTTTATGCTCATAATTAAGCTTTTGTTGCAATTAATGCTTGTGTAATTTGCTATTTTATTTATTTAAGCTAGCATTTGTTTTTGGATTTTGATTTGTTTATTTCAATTATTGTTATTATTTTTGATTGTTTCCCAACTCATGAGAAATTCAAAAATAGACATGACTAATAGTTATAACCTTTGACTTGATGCATCAAGTTAAGCTGAATCTAGGGATTTTTGACTTGCGAGCCTAGTCAACCTAGTGCATTGCACTTGTTGAGCCAACTCAACTAATTTTATTGATTTTAAATTTAAAATGTACATATTTAAAAATTAATTTACTTGTCAAAATTTGAATAAATTTAAGTTATAAATAAAAAATATCAGCCAAGATGTATGTAAATTAGTCACGACACTAATAAACAATCAAAAAGTTTAAATTTTAATTTTTTAAAAATATATGTAATTTTAAATATCATATTTAATTATATAAATAAATATAAATATTTAAATTTTAAATAAGTGAGCCTGTAGTATAATTTTTTTTCCCAATAAGTCTCGCAATCTATAAATTACATCACATCTCATATCGCAAATATATGTCTTAAAATTTCATATTTAAGATTTTAAATGGATACAAATATTTAAATAGAAGAATTAAAAATTTATTTTAAATTTAAAGGTCAAGGGTAATTTAGAAATAAAAAATTATAATAATTGATATAAAAAAAATCAAGTTCAAGTAGACCTACACGTCAAATTTATGAGCCGACTTAATTTAGAATAACCTAAGTAAATTCATATGCAGAGTTAGTCATTTATTTAATAAATAATTTAATTTCATAAATTAATTAATTCAGCACATTTAACATCAAGACATTATTTGACTTACATTTGGATTTGATAATTTTAGCTTGAATTCGACTTTTCATAGGTGAGGAGAAAAGGAAGGAATTAAAATAAAAATATATAAAATATGTTTTAAATATTTAAATTTTGTCAGGCAAAACAAGTAACTAAATTCAGTATTATTTTAATATCTCTCTGCATTATTTCTTTTTTTTTTCTCTGTTAATTTACATTTTCTATTGCCCCTGTTAATTTACTTAGAAAAAATAAATTTAGTTTTCTATAGTACAAAAATGAAACCCTAAAAACGAAATCACGTGGATGGGGCATCGGGGTTCGATCCAACAAGAAACCGGGTTCGGACCAAACATGGAATGGGTTCCGGCCCAAGCAAGAAATCGGGTTCGGACCGATCAATCGAGACGCAATTCCCCAATTATAAAAGCAAGGCACGGCAAGAGAGGTTTCGTCTGTTTGCCTCTGCAAACTGAAGGGCTCACGCGAAAACGAAACAAGAAAGAAGAAGAAGAAGACCCAACAAGTTGTTTCCCCCCATTCTCTCTCTCTCTCTCTCTCTCTCTCTCTGTCAAGTTGTTTTTTGTTGATAGATGGAGGAGGTGTCCCCCAGCGAATCACAATCGGCGGCGGCGGCGGTTGCGGCGGCGGCCGCTCCTCCGCGACCGTCACCCCCGCCTCCATCTGCTCCAGCCGATGACGAGGAGGAGCAAGAATCGAATAACGAAGACGAGAGTTTGCTGGAGAAGGCACAGGCACTCATGGACAAGATCACCTCCTCTCCTGATAACCCTAATCCCAACGTCATCCACGCCCTTTCGTCTATCCTCGAAACGCAAGAATCCAGGTTTATTTCGTTTTCTCATATGCTGGGATTAGTTTGCTAGATTTCTTTTTTAAGGGTCGGTGATTTTGGCGATATCACGGATGACATGGCTTTTCTCAGTTGGGTTGGATTGGAATTTGAGTTCATTATTTGTCATTTTTACGTGCATCTATAGGTATTTTAACTCACAGGGCAACTGTATTGTCTATGACAGTTGTGAGCTTAAGTTTAGTTGAAGTAATTCGGTGCATTTCCGTGCATCATGTTTTCCGTTCTTAAAGATATGTAGTAGTGCAATTATTCATTTCAGGCGATACAGTAGTCAACAGGATTTCGATGCTACGTCCACTTATGTAGGATAGCCACATTACAGCTTTTTCATGCTACAAGATCAAGCAAAAAGTTACGACTTGTTGAATTGCGTGTGGTAGCCTATGATTAAGCATTTTCTCATTATAGTTTTGGTGTACTATTGGTTATCTACTAAGAACCCTATTTATCAAAGTGCACGCACGTGCATGGGCATATGCATATAAAGAAAACTGAATATTTATAATCCTAGCAGCAGAGTTTTATACGTCACCTTTGACAAGTTTCTAGTGCCGCCAAAGTATGTATTCACGATTTAGTATTCTGTACCACAGATTATGTATGTCAAGTTATTTTCAATTTCGTTTATCTGTCTGTTGCTTTAATATTTTACAATACCTGCAAACTATGTTTAATGAAGAATTTTTGTTATTAAGTTGGTTCTTTCATTGAACTATATAATTTGTTTCCTGAAATGATTGTTTAAATATAAATGACCGTGAAATTGAAATGAGTGGCTGAACAAATGAAATATTTATCTCAAATACTTACGGGAAGATATTTTTATGTAGGAACATTTATTTTGAAAAACAAGGTTACTTTAAACTGTCTGGATTCTTGAAATTATCTTACTTGTTTGTGTAAACATCATATCAAGCCTTAATCCCATAATTTGGGGAATTGGAAAAGTTATTATCTTACTTGCTTGTATATTTTCTGTATTTTCTTATCATGCCGTTAGGACTTACGTAAAACTGTTAAGTCATTAAACTTATTTGAATGTCAAAAATTCCACATGGGTTGGAATAATTTAATTTATGTTCCTGTTTAAAATGTCAAATCCCGTATCAGCATTAAATGAAATAATGCTTAACTTCTTAAAAAAGAAGAAAGGAAAATTCTCTTGAGTAGAAAGTTTTGATTTTATATTGCTGTTTCTTCTAAATATGTGACCTGGTGTCTCATTGTAAGAAATTTGATAAGTTAGCAATGCCAACAAAGAAAATAATTTCTATGTGGAATGATATGGCTCATTGTTTCTCAATATCAACTATGTGATGGGATATGACCATGTCAATTATTTTGTTTCACTGCCATCTCATGAAACTGCTCCATACGAAGGTGGTGTTGGAACTTGATCTCATCCTTCCCTCTTCACAGGGTTGCATCAGGAAGTGCAGACAGATAAAAATTTGCCACACTTTTGCATTGATTTGGATTGTCAATGTGACTTTTATAAATCAATTGACATTATTAATGTTGTGCCATCGACCCTAACATGGGTTAGGATAAGATGTAGACTGTAGTTAATAATGCTGATGATGAATGATGTGGCTCATTGTGTTCTCTTCCATTTTCAAACAAAAGATATATCATCAGATTCGTAATTAATTTAAAATGTCTACTATATTTTTATTGAATGAATTTGTTAGAGTTTTGTCTAGAGTATTGATGGCGGTGATAGCAGTGTTTTTATATAGGTTATTATGCGGTTTTAGAGGGTAGAGATAGGCGGTGGCCCATTAGCTATTAAGTTGGGGGTAAACCGGTAATATTCATACCAGTCTTGTAATAGCCTAGCAATTATCACCCTAATATTCTATAAATAGGGAAGGGGGGTTAGGCATCAGATGCACATGCTGTTGTTTCTCGAGAAAGCTTTGAGAGAGAAAAGGCTGTGATTTTAGAATAGCTTTTGTAATCTTGAGAGAAGGCTTGTAATCGGGGGTGCAACTGGTGTACTGTGATCATTCTTTCTGAATCAAAGAAGGCTGTTCTTGGAGGGTTCTTAGGTTGGGTGTAGGGTTGTCCTAAAGGGCAATCTGAACCAGTATAATCTTGGTGTTCTTGTGGATATTTGGTTTGCACATTCTTATTCTTTCAATTCCGTTTCTGTTCTGTTTATTATTTTCTGTTTGATTCTTTTAACTTGTTTTGTTAATTTGTATGTGAGTGTGTGCGGTTGAAGAGTGGCTGAATTCTTGTCTAAGAAATCTGATCCAGTGATCTTAGGAATAACATAATTGTTTATATAAAAAAAGTTGTTTCTATGACAAAACATGTCATACTTTCACCAATCCACACTCCATAAGCATAATATTATCTTATTCACTTTGTTCATTTACCGTAAAGTGGTTCCCAACTTAAAAGGTACACGGTGTTACTTGCTCCACTCTGTTACAGAATGTGACATGAGCAATTCTTTTTTGTTTTTACTGTTGCATTAAATGACAGTGTGTGCCAATGTCATCGCTAAATGGACACTCTCAATTGGCAATTTATTCTTTCTCTTATATTTTTCTATAAACACTTGTCTGTATATGAGAATGCCAAGATGCACAAAACTATGCCTCCTGCTGTATAATCTGATTGCTTCAGAAGCATGGGCAAGCCAGTTCACAGTGATAAGTGGTGGGAGAAAACGCATGTAACTGTAGAGAGGAGTAACATATAACTCTTGCATTTCTAGAGGAGTATTATAGATATGAATACGTAGTTTTGGCACTCCCTTTTAGAAAGGGGGTTAGTAATCTTCTTCTGTTTGCTTCATTATATTTATTCCCCCCCACAAACACACACACACGCAAATACAGTATTTGACGATGCTGGGGACTCTGGAATATGTCAGCTCTAGGGATGGGGAAGAGGTGCATATTACAAATCATTGGAAGTTTCAGGCTGGAGGGTCACCTATGCTGTTTGCAACTTGAAGCTTCATATTTCCGAGTGTCAAATAAATGAGTCCATTTTGCCCTTATCATGTTGATTTGAATTTTGTGGACAGACAATTTCTCATCTCTGTATCCCATTTATTGGAGTGTCTGGTAAATTCTGTTAAGATTTTATGATTCTAAATCTAGGTTTAACTTTCAGGTTCATCTTGTTTTATTAGCTAGCCTGTTGTTTTTATTCTTCATCCTTGGTTGCATGATGTGCCCTATAATAGGTTATCTTGAGCTGCTTTAGGTATCAAGTGTGGCTCAACCTAAATGGTTAATGTGTTAATGCTATATTAATGTAGCATGTAAGTGTTTTTTTCTTGTTTCATTTCCTTAAAAAAAATAAAAAGCTAATTCTTCAAACTTGGAAATAGTTGAATGGTCCGTTGATTTTTTCTTTGTCACTTTTCTGATGCACCTCTGGCCAACATTTTTTTTTTTTTTGTAGAATACCTTAGGTGGATTTTAATGTGGAGCCTCTCAAAGCAGATAGCTAATTTTTTCAGTAAATGCATAATATTTATTTTTCATATCTTTTGTAGTGTGACTTGTGATGCAATGAACTGAGCTAGGGCATGTGTCTTCCAGCAAAAAAAAAAAAAAAAGGGGAAAAGTGAGCCGGTTATCATTTATACCACCATAGACAATATTCAAGCATGTTACTGGATTTGGATCACTGTCTGATAAGTTTTTGTTGGTATGAGAAATTTGTTGGACTGTTTTGTGCTTGAGTTGCTATAAAAATCTCTTCTGTATTATGGATGCATCAGCTTCATGTATTCTTGTTATCTAACACTGGTCCCTGTTACAGTCTTTATGTGCTTTATATGGTATGTTTGTAATGCTTTGTTCTTGTTTGTTTTTCACTGTCAACAAACGGATCTGCACATTGGAATGTGTTTACATATACTGATGCCTTGTTTTACACATGTTTTAATAATTTACCCATAACCTATTTTGCTGATACCTTCAAGTCTACTCATAAATTTCCTGTGTTTATTTCTGTTTTGCAATTGTAGATACATGGAAGAGACAGGTCATCTCTCCTTAAATAATACTCGAGCATCTCACAATGTTGGCCGGCTGGGGAGCTTAATCCGGGTAATTGATCTATATAGCCTTGCTGACATATATTTTTTACGCGTCATTATGTTTCCTGTTATATGCTTTTCCTTCCTTTCCCTAGTGGGATTAAGGCTTGTGGTTGTTGTTGTTCTTGTTATCTGCTTGTGCTTCCATTCTTTTTGAGTGAGAATAATGGGCTTTATTTGATTGGTTTTCTTTTCTAAATTCCGCTTTGTTCAGGAGAACGATGAATTTTTTGAGTTAATATCATCAAAGTTCTTGTCTGAAGCTAGATACCCAGCATCCATTCAGGCAGCTACAACAAGGCTTCTGTTCAGTTGTTCGCTTACTTGGATGGCAAGTTCTCTGGTTTAGTTCCTTTTATTGCTTCAAATTGATGTCTTGTATTTGTTATGTTGAGTTATTTGTCCTATTGTGAATTTGATGCAGTATCCCCATGTTTTTGAAGAAACTGTTTTGGAAAATATTAAAGGCTGGGTGATGGATGAAACAGCCAGATCTTCTGGTGAAGATCGCAGCTGGAAGCATGAAACAGGGAAAAGGAAATCCTCTGACTCTGAGATGTTGAAGACCTACTCTACTGGCCTGCTAGCTGTATGCTTGGTGGGGTATGTCCTTTAAGTATTTATTTGTTTCCTAGTCATACATTCCTTTGCATCTTCTATATTGAAAAAATTCATATTTTTTTGTACTAATTTTGGCAGTGGTGGTCAAGGAGTGGAAGATGTAGTAACATCTGGATTGTCTGCACTGTCAGCAAAGCTCATGCGCTATCTTCGTATCCAGGCTTTAGGGGAGGCAAGTCAAAAAGATGCTCATTATTTAGCAGAGAGCAAAAATGCCTCTGTTAATTGTGTACGAGTTAGAGATGAAGGTCGGGGTAGGTTTTGGCAAGTTCCAGACACTTCTCATTTGGATCCTCCTAGGATTATGGAGGAAGGATTGCTAGATGAATCAAGCACTAAATGGACCCATGATAGTAGTCAAGCTTGTGCAGATGAATGTGGGGTTCAGGGTGGAGAACCTCCTGATAGTTTGGCTGAAGGTCATGATACTTATGAAGAGGTAGGTATTAATGGTGAGGACAGATGGCATGGTCAAGATTTGCATGATGGAAGGACAAACATTGGTGATAGAAATTGCCCAGCCAGGTCTGGACGGGAGGAAGATTTTGATGAGAGCATCAGGGATGAGTCATCAAGGCGTAGGGTAGCCCGTGGATTGGCACGATCTAGAGGAAAGGGAAGGGTTAATGAAGTAATTCCAGAGAATGAACAGGGTTTAATTTCTCCTGGATCTGGAAGTAGATTAGGAACCCGGGGTCGGATAATCAAGGAAAGGAGTCTAAATAGAAGTTTTGATGTTAAAAGGCTCCCAGATCCTAAGAAGAGTTTGGGTGGAGTGAGTGCTGATAGTTTTGTGATGGAAAGAGAGGATAATAATGATGACTGTTTCAAAGAATGCAAAGTTGGCACCAAAGATATTTCTGATCTAGTGAGAAAAGCTGTTCAAGCTGCTGAAGCCGAAGCTATAGCAGCTAGTGCACCAGCAGAAGCTGTTAAAGCTGCATGTGATGCTGCTGCCGAAGTGGTCAAAAGTGCTGCTTCTGAGGTTGTTGTCTCTCTCTCTCTCTCTCTCACACACACACACACACACACACATTTATATCCCTTTAGCTTTCAGTTTTCTAACTTGTTAGTCACTTCATGATACTTAGGAACTTAAAAGGACAGGCGATGAAGAAGCTGCAGTTTTGTCTGCTTCCATAGCTGCATCTACAGTTATTGATGCTGCTAGTGCTATAGAAATGTCAAGGTTAGTCTTTTATTTCTGTAAACAGTCATTTTGCAGAGTAATTGCTGTATGGTAATAACTTCTTGTTACAAGTGATTCTTTATGTGCACCAAAGTATTTGGTTCTTATGCTGATGTCTCTTGGGATGGTGGTAGGTCTTCAATTGGTGTTTGTGATGATTCAATAGCTCCAAATGGCACAGAACCAGAACCAAATGAAGAAGCTGAAGAATTTTTCATTCTTGATATTGATTCTCTTGCAAAACTGAGAGAAAAATTCTGCATCCAATGTCTTGTAATACTAGGAGAATATGTTGAAGTTCTTGGCCCTGTACTTCATGAAAAGGGGGTGGATGTTTGCCTTGCATTGCTGCAAAGAAATTCCAAACAAATAGACGAATCAAAGATTGCAATGCTCTTGCCGGATGTTTTGAAGCTGATCTGTACATTGGCTGCTCATCGGAAATTTGCTGCATTGTTTGTGGATCGTGGTGGCATGCAAAGACTGCTTGCTGTGCCAAGAATTGCTCAGACCTTTTTTGGCCTTTCTTCGTGCCTATATGCTATTGGCTCTCTTCAGGTATTACTTGTAATGGTTTTTTCTGAAAGCGATAATATTGTATTGGCTTATGCAAAATTAGCTTGCCTCTTATTTGTCTGTCCCATTTTCTCTAAACATTTGTTGTTCTTAATACTAATATTTCTTTTGATTTTATGACATGAACTTCCAGGGGATTATGGAACGTGTATGTGCTCTTCCCTCTGATGTGGTACAACAGGTGGTTGAGTTAGGTCTTCAACTTCTTGGATGCCCCCAGGATCAAGCCAGAAAAAATGCTGCTTTATTCTTGTCTAATGCATTTGTCTTCAGAGCAGTCCTTGATTCCTTTGATGCTCAGGATGGCCTTCAGAAATCATTGAGTCCCTTGCATGATGCTGCCTCGGTAAGATCTGGTGTTAATTCTGGGGCATTGGGACCATCTAGTTCAGGACCACTTCGAAATGACCGATCCCCTCCAGAGGTACTGACCTCATCAGAGAAGCAGATAGCTTATCACACATGCGTTGCTTTGCGGCAATATTTTAGAGCGCATCTCCTCTTGCTTGTGGATTCAATTCGTCCAAACAAAAACAATAGAAGTGCAGTCCGAAATATTCCAAATATTAGAGCTGCCTACAAGCCACTTGACATAAGTAATGAAGCTATGGATGCAATATTTCGACAGCTGCAGAAGGATCGGAAACTTGGCCCTGCATTTGTGAGGGTTCGTTGGCCAGCTGTTGACAAGTTCCTAGCTTCAAATGGGCATATAATCATGTTGGAATTCTGTCAGGTTTGTTGTTATACTTTGCAGTGGCTTGTTCTTGCTTCTTCCTTGTTACTCTCATGTTGACATTTTGTTTTCTCCATAGGCCCCGACTGTTGACCGTTACTTACATGACTTACTTCAATACGCATTGGGTGTTCTGCACATAGTTACGTTGGTGCCTTACAGTCGCAAACCAATTGTGAATGCAACATTAAGCAATGATCGCATTGGTGTAGCCGTAATTCTGGATGCAGCAAATGGTGCTGGTTATGTTGAACCAGAGGTAAAGGCTTATTCTATAACAAATTTTCTTTTCTTTGTTTTTCTTTTTTTGACTGCAAGTGGGCCCTGAAGGCTGAAGTCTAACTCATGTTAGCTAACTCTTGTCTTTCTTTTCTCAGATAATTCAGCCAGCGCTGAACGTCTTAGTCAACCTTGTTTGCCCCCCACCTTCAATCAGTAATAAGCCACCCCTTATCACACAAGTTCAGCAGTCAGCTTCTGTCCAAACCTTGAATGGGCCTTCTATGGAGTCTAGGAATGCAGAACGAAATATCTCAGATCGAGTTGGTAACATGCCGGTTCAGAATGAGCTGAGAGAACGGAATGGGGAATCCAGTGCCGCAGATCGTGGCAGCAGCTTAACAGTAGGTGGTACAACAGCTGTTTGCAATACTTCTCAAACATCTGTAACATCTGGACTGGTTGGAGACAGGAGAATATCTTTGGGCGCTGGAGCAGGTTGTGCTGGCCTTGCTGCCCAGTTGGAACAAGGCTACCGTCAGGCAAGAGAGGTCGTCCGTGCCAACAATGGCATAAAGGTTCTGCTACAGCTCCTCCAATCTCGTATAGTTGCACCTCCTGCTGCACTTGACTGTCTCCGTGCTCTTGCATGTCGAGTGCTTCTTGGTTTAGCCAGAGATGATGCAATTGCGCACATATTGACCAAGCTTCAGGTGAATGATTGTTATGCAATGCTTAATTGTTTCTAATGTCAAGTTTGCAACACTTAAGGCCAAGCTTGGTTTTCATTTTTTGTTCTTGGTCTGAGAGAGGATGTTTTGAGCTTTCTAATGTTTTATCCCTTAGAGATATGTTTTACTTTGCTTTCAAAATTTTAGCAGGCAATTATGTGGAATCTAGATCCATGTTTATCATTGTCATATCTAATTCTCATCATATTCCACTCCTATAGATATCTCTATCTTTTGGTTCTCCCTTGTTTTTCTGTGATGATTCTGAATGCCCTATTAGCTGGCTTATTCTTAAGGTTTTGATGGTAAAACTCATTCTTAATTCATTTATTGAAATGAAATTGCCGTTCAGGTTGGGAAAAAGTTATCAGAACTAATTCGAGATTCAGGCAGCCAGACTACTGGAAATGAACATAGCAGGTGGCAAGCTGAACTCGCCCAGGTGGCAATTGAGCTAATTGCGGTAAGCACTTATTCTCATGTTGAGATTATTTTTCTTCCAAATGGGGACTGCTTATGGATATATTTTATAGATTTTTGTGCTTTATTATGTTTTTGTGCCCCCCCCCCAAAGAAAAAAAAAAAGGTTTCTGAAGGTGGACAAACAGTATTAGGTTGTAGGGGACCTTCAAACTGTTGTTCTAATTAAACTGAGACTCATTGGCATTGCTTAGAAATAATGAGATTTAATGGTGTGCCAGCAACTGGTCACTAGCCACCACAACATTTGTTTAATTTTGAATATTCTAACATGCTGGAACCTGTCAATTTTTGTTCTTAGTGCATATCATTTCATTCATTCTCATGTTTTTATAGTAGTTCATTACCCAGCATGGTGTTGGCTACTTGCATGATTGCATAAAAGGTGTGTTGTTAAAACATTCATGAATGCATGCACTTCAAGAGCTTAGGTGCTCATTTTGGTAATACAGAATGGGGAATGGGTATACAAGATGCATCCAACTGTGTGCTATTGGTTACATACAGGACAACTAGATACAAGGAGTACTGGTGTTTTGAGAAACCAGCTGGACTGGGTTAACTGGCTACTGGTTGCCAGATTAGTCATTGGTCTGGGTGGAACTGGAACTGGTGCACAGAATGGCAGTTTCTAAGATGTGGTGCGGTAGGACTAAACTTATATTGATTACTATCAGAACTAGTGCTACTCTCACAGAAGATTTTTCTTGTAACAATTAGGAATGCAGTGGTATAAAGTTATCTAAAGTTTGTCCTCAAATGAATAATGTAAAAACACATTTTCCAGCAATATCGGATACATACAAGTATTTGTTTTGCAAATGCTAATATCTCTCTGGACTTCACTATATTGGACTGTTCCCTTCTACAAAGATGTTTGGGGAAATAACTAATGTTGCTGGTGAAACCGAAGTAAACTTGTATTTGTATAGCTTACTATTAGAATTAGAGCTGCTGTTATAGTATTCTTCTCTTATAACAATTAGGCATCCAATAAAATTATATAAATAGTCTAATTCTTTTCTTCCAATGAATCACTAAAAAAAGGGGGAATTATGTAAAAACACATGATTCTAATTGATATATATCATTAAAAAAGATCATGTTAAAACACATTTCTTAAATATATAATTGACATACATTATAAATTTTTTGGTCTGACGCAAACTACACTCTAGAATTTAATTCATTAGATTTGAAAAATCTTTGAGAGAATATATATAAAAAATTAGAATCCCCTTGGAACTGTTAAACTCACAATTTTCAAACAAATCTGTATCATTCTTCCAAATTCCCTCACCAATTTGCAAATTACCAATGTATTACAGCTTTATGGTCTCTCTGAATTCAAGTTTGTTACTGTGTGACCTTTATGGTTCTAATGATTTATGGGAAGCATGGGAAAGCTCACGCATAATTTTAGTTAATGAACCGAGAGAAACAAACTTGAAGCTAGAACAGTATAGCACTTTTATGATGTTGAGGTATAGGTTAAGTTAGTGGGAATCATTGCTTGCAGTCCTCGTATAATTAGATACACTGGAATGATGATGGACAATTTAATGGGCTAGAGATTCTTGTGGTGATAGACCCTTTACTGATATTTTGGCTGTTGAAAGAAGGAAGATTGAGGATGTGGCTTGTAGAATATAGTTGAATGGGTAAAATGGAGAAGTGCATAAAGAGTTTCTGTGAAATTTGATCTTTCATTAAGTTGGAGGAAATGCTACTAGGCCTGCTATTATTTGTGTTAATGTTAGTGTCGTTGAAACAAAATAAAATGTTTCATTTGGATGCCTAATGTAAGAAAGAATTAGAAACTATTTTTTCTTTTTTCTTTCTGGTTGGGGGAGAGGGGAGTTAGGAAGTGGATCTACTTGATGATGGGATGGTTGAAAGCCGTTTGAGAATTATGTGTATATATGAACAACGTCAACCAACTACAGTTGGGGGAGTGACTTGATATGTTTTGAGGGTGATTCAAGAAATATATTTAAGTATAGGTAGAGGGGGAGAGTCAGGAACGTAACTTGTAAATTAATGCACATAGTTTAATTTGGGTGATGCAAGAGCTCATGTTACAATGTTGCATGTTGCAGATAGTAACAAACTCAGGGCGTGCAAGTACATTGGCAGCTACTGATGCAGCAACCCCTACTTTGAGACGTATAGAGAGAGCTGCAATAGCTGCTGCCACTCCTATTACTTACCATTCCAGGTAGTTGCCGCTCGCTTTCTCCTAGGTTTATGGACAGTCATTTTCCACTGTGTAAAGTTCGTTGCTTATTTATCTACTTTCTTTGTTATGTTGCATGTAAATCTCAGGGAACTTCTATTACTAATTCATGAACACCTTCAAGCATCTGGTTTATCTACAACTGCAGACGTGCTTCTGAAAGAGGCTCAATTGACTCCTTTGCCTTCTTTGGCAGCACCATCGTCTCTAGTGCATCAATCATCTGGGCAAGATTCCTCATCAATACAAATTCAATGGCCATCAGGACGAATTCCTGGTGGATTTTTCTTTGATAAACAACAGAAACCTACTTCAAGTAATGGAGATTCTAGTGTGAAATGTGAAACAGATGAGCCTACATCAAAGAAGAAGCCTCTGTTCTCACCAACGCTAAACTTACAGTCAAGAAGTCACCCCCCCGCTTATGATTCCCCTCGGGCATCGAGCAGCAAAATCATCAGTAATTTAAAGAAGTCTTCTGCACCTGAAGGTACACCAGAGCCATCATCAATTCCTGCAGTGAAGCCCATTTTGGATACTGATATTCAATTTAAGACACCCATCATATTGCCAATGAAACGCAAGTTCATGGAATTGAAGGACATGGGATTGGGATCATCAGTGAAGCAGCGCAACACTTGTGAGCATGGACTTCGATCCCCAGCTTGTGTGACACCTAATACTGCCCGTAGAAGCTGCCTACTGACTGATGTTAATGTTAATTGTTCTCCAAGTACTAATGTGAAAGATCATCATGGACGATTAATTCTAAATAACTCTCTGGCAGAGAATTTGGATGACAACCAATGCAACACTCATTTGGGTCCGATGACACCTTCAACCCAATTTGGGTTTCTAAGTGATTCGCAACCTATTAACATAGAAAGGTTGACTCTGGATTCTCTTGTTGTTCAGTATCTGAAACACCAGCATCGCCAGTGCCCGGCTCCAATTACTACATTACCACCTCTCTCCTTGTTGCATCCACATGTCTGTCCAGAGCCAAGACGAAGCCTTGATGTTCCATCAAATGTAACAGCCCGGCTTAGTACACGTGAATTTAGAAGTAACTATGGTGGGATTCATGGAAGTCGTAGGGATCGTCAATTTGTCTACAGCAGATTTAGGCCCTGGAGAACTTGTCGTGATGGTGATGGTGGTGACCGTTCCCTTTTGACATGTGTTACTTTCCTTGGAGATTCATCTCAGATTGCCGCTGGTAGCCATTCTGGAGAGCTAAAAATATTTGACTCCAACAGCAATAATGTGCTGGAGAGCTGCGCTAGCCACCAGTCTCCGTTGACACTAGTGCAATCATACCTTTCTGGGGAGACCCAGTTGATTCTTTCTTCGAGCGCCCATGATGTTCGACTTTGGGATGCATCTTCTGTTTCGGGCGGGCCAAAGCATCCATTTGAAGGATGCAAGGCTGCGAGGTTCAGCAATTCTGGAACCATATTTGCAGCATTATCTTCTGAGCAATTCCGACGTGAAATCCTATTGTATGATATCCAGTCATGTCATTTGGATATGAAGCTGACAGACCCCTCTTCAACTCCTTTGGGACGAGTCCATGTTCATTCTACTGTTCACTTTAGCCCTTCAGATACCATGCTGCTTTGGAATGGAGTTTTATGGGATGGGCGGGTTTCTTGTCCTGTCCATCGCTTTGACCAATTTACAGACTATGGTGGCGGCGGTTTTCATCCTGCTGGGAATGAGGTATGTAACACTTGCCTGTTGTGGAACTGTTGCATTTCTTTTTTCTTTTTGCTTGTTGAACTGCTGTACTATTTAATGTAAAAAATCTCAATCATTAAGGATTAGGCCTGTAGATTGCCTAAATCTGGGCCAGATCAAACAAGTAATGATCCAGTCCAAATCCATCCATATTTGGATCTAATCTCCCGCATTTGGAGCTCATGGATCTGGATACGAGTCTTGTGGATCTAGATCCCCCTCAAATGCATGCAAAGAGTAATTTTGCATTTATATGTAAAATATTTTCTGCAATATATTTTGCATATTGTTTAGGGAAATTTTTACATTCTAAATATATAAATAGAATTTGTGTTAAAAGGCATGCACTAAAAAATTAAAAATGTTGTGTTTAAGTACGATTTTTCATAAGATTAGTGAACGTTCATTTTGCTTTCAAAATTTTAAAAAGAAATTCTGAGTTCTTTTTTTTTTCTATATATTTTAATGTAAATTTTTTTACATATTTTTTGTTATCCTAAAAACAAAATTAAGTAAAATGTCCAAACTAAATACAACTTTTCAAAAAAAGTGGTAGATACAAAACAAGAGGAATACCACACAAACATTGTTTTTATACACAAATTTTATTTAAAATGATGGGTTATTAAGACCCATATGTTCACAATGAAAAACTCACAAAATAAATTATAGTGTAAAAAATGTAATTTTCACATTTTCTTTTTTGTGAATTTCATATTTAAAAATTACATAATTTTTTGAAAGAAAAATTACAGAAAGACAAATAAAATCTAGCTCACTCAAAATAGAAGAATGTTGTCGAACATGTAATGAAAATGTGCCAATATTTGGGCAAATAATAGAATACAAAAGTTAATTGTAATTAATGAATAAGAGTAAAATATTTTAAAATTAATGCGTAAATGAATATTAGAATGTTGGAGTATGGGACTTTATTTTCAATTTTTGCAAGTAGCTGGTGGTTGACATTGTATTTATAGTCCTCTTATTTTATTGATACTGGACTGGGTCTACATGATAATGGCCTGAGATCTGTTCTGAATTAGATCTGACCCATTAACAGCCCTAATTGTTTATAAATATATGGATAGCTTATTGAATTTATCAATTGGTTCTTGTGAAATGGGTCAGTTCAAGGATAGCTCATGTAAACTATCTTAAATTAAAAATGAATAAACTCCAATATTTGTTCATTAACGTGCAAAATGAATGCTTGTTTTAGATATATATAGAGCTGTTCATCTTTGAAGTTTGAATGGGAGGGAATGCTGGAATCACTTTGCAGAACATTTTGTTTTGTTTTGTTTTGTGCGCGTGCGTGGCTTTCTTCCTTTTCTTTTTTCCTCATTCATTGCATGAAGAACTCTTATATGGACCCTTTCCATCAAATTTCTGTCCCGCAAAGCATATAATCCAAGCTAGATTAACAGAGGCCTGAATGCTTAGTTTGCATGGTGATGCAAAGATGGTTTTGGGTCTCCATAAATTTTGATAGTCTACTTGCATTTCTGAAAATTGAATTTCTCTTGAACAGGTGATCATAAATTCTGAAGTTTGGGACCTTCGGAAGTTCAGGCTCCTCCGAAGTGTACCTTCTCTGGACCAGACTGTTATAACATTCAATGCTAGTGGGGATGTAATATATGCAATTCTGAGAAGAAATCTCGAGGATGTTACATCGGCATTTCACACTCGTCGGGTCAAGCACTCCCTCTTTGATGCTTTCCGCACGGTGGATGCCGTCAACTATTCTGATATTGCTACCATTCCCGTGGACCGTTGTGTCCTTGATTTTGCAACCGAGCCAACTGATTCTTTTGTTGGATTGGTCACTATGGATGATCAAGAGGAGATGTATTCTTCAGCGAGGGTGTATGAAATTGGCCGTAGGAGGCCTACCGATGACGACTCTGACCCCGACGGTGCTGAGAGCGAGGAAGAGGAAGACGACGATGATGACGAGGAGGATATTGATGAGGACCCATTGTTGGGACCTATTGATGGGGATGGTGATAGTGCTGATGATACGAGCAATGATGACGATGACAGTCTCAGTGATCTGGACGAAGACGAGGAAGATGCCAATTTCATCATGGATGGAGACTTCGGTCCTGGGGGTGGAATACTGGAGATAGTAACCGATGGAGAAGACGACGACAGCCAAATGGTTGAATCTTTGAGTAGCGGGGACGAAGGGGATTTTGCAGGTTTTGTCTTCTGAATTGTATATAATCACCCAAGAGAAGTCCCAAGGTTTTTTTTTATTTTATTTTAAATTTTATCTGATAGCAATTTAGATGGTGTAATTATTGCCCGTGGATTTTGGTGAGAAAATATGATATCTTTTTAATCGAGGCCAACTTAATTTGTTGTCAAAGTTGATCATATTGCGGGATGGATTAAACGGGTTTTCCATATCTATATCTTGGTTCCTCCTGTTGCTTCAATGGGCATGCATGCATGCATGCTTCTTGGTTAGGAATGAGTTTATTTATTACTGTATGATAATGGGTTTTGTGGCTTGTTTTTTATTTTGGTCAACTTTTTTGCTGCTTTGATGAGGTAGGTTTAGTGTCTCACTTGTTGTTTTTGACCTTTGACTTTGACATTAATATTAGCACCTCCCCCCCCCCCCCCCCCCAAAAAAAAAGAAGCATTCTATGCAAATGCTTTACTCTCCATCAAGTATTGCATTTTAGGTATTTATTTAATTTATAGATGTAATTTTATTGCTTTTAATAGAAGATAGATTTTAAATATCGAGAGATAATCAAATAAAATGAACACTTGACTATAAAAAAAAAATTACTTTATCAATTATTATATATAATTTGAAGTTATATTTTATCTACGCTTGAAAAATTATTATAATTATTTATATTTTTACTATAAATTTTAATAAAAAAATAAAAAATATGATGACGAGATCATTTTTACTTGTATTAAAATGAAGGGAGTACAAATTTCTTATATTAGCATAAGAAATTAGCCGTAAACAAATCTTTTTACATTAATTTTTATTTCATATCTATTTACCCTAATGGGCCTAATCAACAATATTTCAAATTACATATAATTTCACTTATTAGATAATATTAATTATTACATAAGCACTTGTTAGTATTTTTAATAATTTTGTTGTTAAAAGTCACATTTTCAATTGTTTGTTTTCTCTTAAAAATGTTTTTTAAAATATATTTTTTTTTGTAAAAAAATAATTTTCACAATAATAATAAAAATTCTACAGTAATGCCAAATAGGTTATGGGTGAATGAAGTGCGATTTTGTTCACCCCTTTAACGGGGTGAACATCACCCTCACAAAATTGTGAGGGTGAAAAAAAGCAACGAAACGGCAATCAAAATTGACGATGGTGAGAGTGAAAAGCCGTTTCGTTACTTTTTTTCACCCTCACAATTTTGTGAGGGTGATGTTCACCCATTAAAGGGGGTGAACAAAATTGCACTCGGGCGAATGGGGATTGACGATGGTGGGCCCACCCCCTGCCCCCAACGTAGAGACTGTCGCAGTAATAATTTACTAATTTGAAAATTTTAATGAGGGGATAATTTAAAAAATATGCAAACAAAATAATAATATTTAAAATATTTTATAATCAGGAGAATCTAAATTTAGATTAGTTTTATTGTAATATTATTATTAATTAATTAGTAAAAAGACGGAAACTCTAATTAAACTTGAAAAGATTTGAGGAAGTGGCGGGCGAGGTGGGTGGGTGGGTGGGTTTAGGGTTCTTATATATATAATTTTCAGCCACTCTGACTTGACAAAGTATAGCATTGTTCGTGAGGGTTACGCTTGCAGTGATTCGTCTTTCCATTTCCGATCTCTGTGTTTCCAATCGCTCCCATGGAGGAAGAGCAACAGCCGCAGAACGACCCGAATGCTACCAACACTCAGAGCAAGAAAGCAATGAAGAAAGAAGCCGCCAAGCTGGAGAAGCAGCGCCGTCGTGACGAGCGGACCGCCTCCGCCGTCGCCGGAGTCTCCTTGGACGCTTCCGATCCCCTCGCCGCCAGCTACGGCGACGTCCCGTTGGAGGACCTCCAGTCGAAGGCCGTCACCGGCCGCAAGTGGACCGAGATCGGGGCGCTCGCCCCCGAATTGAAGGACCAGGCCGTGTTGATTCGGGGCAGAGCGCAGACGATTCGCGCCGTCAGCAAGAAGATGGCCTTCTTGGTCGTGAGGGAGAAGGGGTTTACGGTTCAGTGCGTGCTGTCCGTTGCTCCGGACCTGGTCAGTCCCCAAATGGTCAAGTTTGCGACGGGGTTGAGCAGAGAGTCCTTTGTTGATATCGAAGGAATCGTCTCCGTCCCCAAAGACTCCATTAAGGGTGCTACTCAACAGGTATAAGAATACGCAAGAACGTGATGTTTTGGAGTTGATTTTTCCTCGACTTGTTGGAAAACTTTCTTCATAATATTCCACCATTATACTTGTCAAGATACTTGGCAATGGCAATGACTTCATTCACATTGCAGGTGGAAATTCAAGCCAGGAAGATTTACTGTATAAGCAAGGCATTGCCTGCCTTGCCTGTTAATATTGAGGATGCTGCTCGTAGTGAACTTGAAATTGAAAAGGCTTTGCAGGTATAGTTCTATGCATTTAAAATTTTTCTCGTGTTTTACTTGTACTTTAAGATTTATATCGACGGATCTACCTCTCAAGGGTTTCTTTTTAATCTGGATCTCTTCATGGATACAGGCTGGGGAACAACTTGTTCGTGTGAATCAAGATACTCGTCTAAATTACAGGGTTCTTGACCTGCGCACACCTGCTAATCAAGGAATTTTTCGTGTTCAATGCCAAGTTGAAAATGTAAGTTTGTGCCTTTTGGTTTTATCCTTTCGTCCTACCCTTGTCTTCGTAGCAATGTGTCATCTTTTCTTGGAAAACTATATGTTCTTTGCTTCTTGGGGAATGAATTAAAACGCGAGTCATCATCTTTAAAATGATACATAAATGTATCGGGTGATACAGGAAGGATGGGAGTGGCCTTAGTATTTGTTGAGCGTCTGCCCTGGTCTGGCAAGTTTACTGTTTCTCTGATCACCTAATTGGTTAATGGGATAACACGAGAGATACAAGCAGCTTGGCATGTAAAATGATAATTTGGATAGACTAGCATTATGAATATGTGCATCGTTACTCAAACCTTATCCTATATCAGATGTTCTTAAATTACGCATTAGTTAATTGGTTTAAAGTGGGTGTAAGTTCATCCACTGTTGTGTAGAATGGTCACCCAAATGCCCCAGTCTCTCCCTTAAATTGGTTATGGTCGAGGCCCATTAACTAGATAGTGTCCTTAATGAGCCTTTGAGTTCTTTCTCACTAATAAAAATGTAGAGCTTCTTAAGTGACTGGTCGTGCCCCAGTTGGTGAAAAGGTTAAATGGTGGGAGATTAAGGAGATGCTGCATTAAAATGTCCACTTAGTCATCAAGATGGTGCTGATTCATGATGATGTCTTAGGAAAGAGGGCATGATAATAAATTGCTGCTGGGAGCTCATTGTGGTGATAGGGTCTTCCTTCTGCAAGTGGTCATCTAGGGGGTGAACCTTTCAAGAGGGGACAGACCCTCCTCAGTTTGAGGGAAAGTGATCCATCAGTCTATTCGACTAGTGGACTGTATCCACTTTGCATGTGCAAGGAGTTGTGTGTACCTTAATTTCATTTGAAGTATCCATAGTTTTATGCGTAAAATGGTTTAGACTTGCAAGAAGAAAATTGATGGGAAGCACTTGTAAGACGAGTGAATGAAATGAAGCAAGTTTGTAGTAAAAGGAGGAGGGAGACCAAAGGAAACTTGGTGTCAATGTAACAAATATGATTTCTCAAGTTGAATCAATGTCTTTAAGGTTGAATATCTTCAGTTAGCTTTAATGTGTTTTTTGTCAAGTTATGCAATAAGGTGACCATGTCCTATACCTACACTCAGTGCATGACGTGAGACCTAAAAACTTTAGGGAACTTGGGATTCCTTGGAATTAGAACCTCATTATTTTTTTGCTTGACATTCTTAATGGTGCACTATTTGAGGATATCAACACACATTGCAAAGAGTTATTGCTTCTAGGTGCCAAACAAAGCAAGGATAACACAGGGACTGAAGACTATTCATAACATTCTTCACAAGTGCCTTCATGTTCTTCAGGATTCATGTGGTATTATAGAAAATCTGAGAATTGTAATTTTGGATATGGTCTATGGCATGGTAAATATCCCTACCAGTCATTACCTCATTGGTAACTTATTTTGGATCACATCTTGAAATTCCCTTAGTAATTAATTGCTATGGGAGAATTTAGGGGTTTTGTATTAGTTTTTAATGTTAATTTGGTGTTGTGTCTTGGTTATGTTTTTTGTGCCTGCATAGTTTTATGCGATTCCTAATCAATTTAAATAAACCATAAAAGTAGTTTATTTCTAAAAATTATTTTATGCACTCAACTTTTTTTTTTTTCTCATCATACTGGTGTTCCACGTTCAAATTATTGGTAAAATTTAAAAAATGAAGTAATACAAAAACCATACTGACAGATAAAGTAATTTTGAAGCTTCAAAAATAAAAAGTAAAATTTTAACAATAAAACATCATTCATGAAGTATTATAGGCTCAAATTAGGCAATGGGAAGGAGGAGATCTAAAAATATATATCTTTTTTGATAAAAAAAACCCTATATCTAGATGGAAAAATATGATTATATGTAATCGGCGGGCTGGGGACCCTTGTACCCATCCTTCATCAGGAATTTTTCTTTTCCCATCAGTCCCTGCCCCGTTGGAGAAATTTTACGTCCAAACTTGCCCCATTTGAAGCATTTTTTGCGGGTATGTATATGGGTGGATACCCATTGCCAACCCAGTAGATATTATATCTGTAGTGTTTTGTTGCTTCCAAGTACATTTTTGTAGTAGATGATATGGTATCTTCACTACTTACATAATTTTAGTTGAACTGTTATTCAGATATTTAGGCAATTCTTGCTATCAGAAGGATTTGTTGGGATTCATACCCCAAAGTTGATAGCAGGCTCTAGTGAGGGTGGGTCAGCAGTTTTCAGGCTGGACTACAAAGGGCAACCTGCATGTCTTGCTCAGTCGCCTCAGCTTCACAAGCAAATGGCAATTTGTGGTGATTTTGCTCGTGTTTTTGAGATAGGTCCAGTTTTCAGAGCAGAGGATTCCTTTACACACAGACACTTGTGTGAGTTCACAGGGCTTGATGTTGAGATGGAAATTAAGGAGCACTATTCTGAGGTAAAATTGCATTATAAATTTCAATACATGAAACAATTATCAGCTAGCAATTACTTCCCCAAAGATGTACTTTCAACTAGCATTTGCATTGCATGTTAGTTACTTGCTTGGCTTTCTACTGAAGGTGATGGATATAGTGGACCTCTTATTTGTTGCAATGTTCGATAGTTTGAATGAGAAATGCCAGAAAGAGCTTGAAGCTATTGGGAGGCAATATCCATTCCAGCCTTTGAAGGTGATGTTGTATTCTTCATTTTGTCTGAACAGTATTCATCATTATACCAGCATAGATTTAGCCCAGAATTTATGTACATATATGTATAAATGCATATGGATATTCTCCCTATATGGTGCCTTTATGCTGGAATGCTCAGAAGTGCTCTTGCAAAAATAATTATAATTATGTTGAGCGGAAATTATGTTTGTGGTTCTATTTGGCAATGATTCATGACTTGTTGAAACTAATGAACATTTAGTGATTATTGATTCTGTTGCTACTGATTCAATGTGCAGTATTTGAGAAAGACTTTGAGGCTTACGTTTGCTGAGGGGGTCCAGATGCTAAAGGTAATAGTCTTTCGTCTTCTTCTTGTTTCTATTAATGGATCTTGATCGGCAATTGATATGCAAGGAAAGAAAAAGCTTTCTGGAGAATACCTCAAACATCTCTGACTGCCTAAAGTGAAATGTTTTAGAAGGGGTTTAGAGGAAAAATATAGCAATAGGAAAAGACCCTCTCATATAAACTGGAACATAAATCTTAAAGACATTTCTGTAAACATAACTTGATGAAATTTTTATCCGAAGTCGCTCCAAATCTCATTGCATTCTTTAGAGAAGACACCTGTTTGGCTGCATCTCCTTTTTGGGGAAATATATAGATATATATTTCTGAGATATGTTTGTGCAGGAAGCTGGCATTGAAATTGATCCTCTAGGGGACCTGAACACAGAGTCGGAGAGGAAACTGGGGCAGCTTGTTTCGGAGAAGTAATATATATTTCTCTGACCTATTCTTTAGGGCTCTTTCTTCCTTTTCTTCACCCCTCATTTTCCTTTCCAACATCTCATGAGGTTTCTTCTGTCTGCTATTGCTCAAAGCTTGATTTTCTTCCCTGAATGTAGATATGGCACCGACTTCTATATATTACATCGCTATCCGTTGGCTGTTCGGCCATTTTATACCATGCCTTGCTGCGATAATCCTGTTTACAGTAATTCATTTGATGTTTTTATTCGAGGTAAGCATTAATTTTTTGCATATAACTGCCAGAATTGCATCATTATTTTATACTATCTTGTTTTATTTTACTGCTCTCTTTGTTCCTTTTGTTGTACGGCATAGTGTTACTGTTATTGTTCTATTATTTGTTTTGGCTGTTATTGAATGAAAAAACAAGTGTTCCCTGAGGAAAGGTAAAACTCGGTAGTAATACTGTGTTCATCTTCACTTCGTCCTTTTTCAAGATATTTTACTCGTAAGAAAAAAGAACTCCCTAGACTTCTGTAATGATTTTAACCCTGTGACAGTATTTTTATGGATGAGAAGAATAGGACAACATTATCATGAGTAAAGTCAGTTTTTGATTCACCAGGTTGAATAAACTGAGATAGTGAGCAATAGTTTCTTAGAGATAGTATACCGTGATATATGATGTGTTAACTTCTTATGGGCTATGTTGGTGACTGAGAGAATTTGGATGCATGTATGTTAAATGTGCATGTTTTCTTGCATAAGTTATGTTAACCTAGGACTATGCGGAATTACTGTTAGATGATATAGGCCTCTCTCAACACTCACAAACCCTCTCGTTGTTAATAGGAATTGAAACAGAAAACTTGAGCAATCAAAGCAGAATGAAAATAAGAACAAGAAATAGAAAGCAAACGATGCAAACGCCAAGTTCCCTTTGAGGAAACCTACATCCAGCCTTCAGAGAGCACCCCAGACAATCTTATTAAACCAAAGAAATCTGACTAGTACAGTAGCAAGATCTCCCCCCTATTCCCGAGTACAAACAACAACTTTTCTCCCAAGATTACAAAGCTAAATCATAACTCTAGCCTTCCTCTCAGAGAATATAGTGCACTCGTTACAATAGAAAAGAATAGAATGGCCCCCTAGCACTCTATTTATAGAGTGGACGGATATCCCTAGAGAAGACATTAAATATTTACAGTTTGAGATATAAACTTTTATCTAATTCTTCAATGGCCCTCTAGCGTACTGCCATCACTCACTGCTGTCACTGATCTTCTTCTTATACCATATACTCGAGACAATTTTTCAACAAATCTCCACCATTGTTTTGAGTATACTTCAACCTTCATCTATCAAGCCTTGGCCTTTCAATAGATGAACTTCTCCTACTCTCATCTTGCTCTCATATGACCTGTTGCATAAACCTGATCACTCAAAAACACAACAAACATTAAGAATATCAAACAATGCTGTAAAATGAATCAATGGAACAACCTTGGATAACATTTCAGCTGCATCATCTATACCTACAGCCTTTTATTTGGATCAATTCCTCCTAATCAAGGATTTACCTAATAATTATATTCCTAACACCAATATGATTGGACTACTCCATGGTGGGACTAAATTCTAAGCTAAAATGGACTGCCCGTTGGCTGTTTCAGCTTTTCTGCCTAGTCTTTCCTTTAGGGTTCCTGCTGCACATCAAATGCAACATATACATCCTAAAAACATAACTCTTCATCTAGGTACACTCCACCATAAACCCAAATCCATACTTGATGTTATTTCTCCATACCAAAGGGTCCAAATTTTACACAGCATCGCAACAACAGTGTACCTCACCCGGATAGGCCTTATCACTGCTAGACTTACTCCTAGCTCCCATATCCGGCCTCTTAGGCTTTACCACTGTCTTTCTCTTATGTTTACTTCAAACAAACAAGACTGCTCGTATTTTCTCGTAATTCTCCTCTATCTACCTACCAGTCTATCAAGATATGCTTAAGATTAGGGTAACCTAGGCTGCCTTAAGCTGTCCATTTCTATTCCAATCTCTATGCCTTAGATTTCCAGTTTATCCTTTCTCCCACACTCTCAAACACTGATCTAAACACTCAGCTACACCTTGAGAGTTCTATCTTGGAGAAAATACCAATGAAGCTGCCTCTCAATATACTAGGCATACCACTGGAATACTCACAGCTTCCACATGCACTCAATTTTAACCCTTTTGGACTCTTCCAATCTTATATCTTACCTAAGGAATTACTATCATACCTAGAGAGACCTTCTAAGCAACCAATCCTTGCTTACCTTTCCCTCTAGCCCCTTATTCCTTGGCTACACTATAAGATCACTTTTCCCTTAGTTTCCAAATGGATAATTAGCTGGTTGTGATACCTATTTGATCCAAAGTTAAGCCTTCATGTGCTGGTTTAACCAATGGCCATTTGTCTAGCCTTTTTCCTAGACTTTTCCCATTTCCAGCACCTTCCTTAATTCTCAAATAGACACTTACACAGCACTCCACCCATTTACATGGATCTTCCACCTAAGTCCAAGATTCTCCCCTAATTTACATGGCTCCATGCCATTCATTTGGACAAGAGTGCATCACCTCTTCTTATACAAGAGGTTCCATTTTCCAGCCTGTTCCTTAGCACTCAAAAACAGTGCATGAGTATCTTAAACCCAACTCTTTCCATATCTCACTGGTACTTTCTTGTGGTTCTATTTATTCTTCATCCTAGTCACACTCTAAACCTTCTACTCCCTTGCTCATTATCAGCTTGCTAATTCTATTTCCCTTTCCTTGCTTAGTCTGGACTTTGATCAACAATGGCTACACCATACAAGATAACACTTGCACACACCATTTCCCCTCACTGTTCACAACGACCCTCAATGCAAGAGCCAAAGCTATCTTAAACACTAGCTTCCTCCCTCTCACAATCCAGCCGAAGCTTACACAATAAAAATGACCAAATTTTTTTCCAGATTTCCCTATTGTTATACCTTGGTTCATAGGCTAGTTTCAGACATTCCCAAAGGATTCTCCTTGCTGTTTTTTCTTTACACAGCATTCCAGATTCCATCCCTTGTCCTTAGCATCAGCTAATTTCGTGTCCTATTGCTATTGGTAGAGTTTTCCCTCATAGGTAAGTTCCCTTAGCTTTAGAAGACCTAGGCATACCTATTCTACAACTCCACAACACCTAACCCTTCACACTAGAAACAATTCCAGCAAGATTATATTCAATTGCAGCAAGCTCGTATACACTTGGGAATTCTTAGGGGCACATCATCTCGACTAGGTTCACCTCACCTAGCTCCACCATGAGACAAGGCCTAGATAGGTCCCCCTAGATCCTAGAAACTGATCTCTAATGGGCTTTTGACATATACAAGGTCTGATTTGGAGATTTTTACTTTGGTGATCTTACCAAATCTACATGATTCCTATTTCCCTCACATCTGCAATTTTTCCCTCCTCCTAACATCCCTAGCCTTAGACACCTTTTCTATCTAAATTTTCCTAGAGAAATTAGGTTTATCTCAAAACGGGGATATACTTTACACTTGATTATTACCTACTAACATTTTATCACCTACTATGACTCTATAGTTTGAAAAACCATTTCCTATGATGAGTCCACCCTAAACCTAGAAACTATGCTACTTTTCTAGCATTTCTAGACACTTATAGGCATCTACACTATCATAGTCAAACTCACACACGGATGAAGAAGTTCTAGGGTTTTTCTCTAGGGGTTCACTCTTTCCTTGGGACAATTCTTCTTAATATGTCCCTCATCATGGTAGTGATAGCATCTTATTATTTTCCTGCCATTCCTAGACTTTGACCTAGACCTACCCTTAAATTTAGGATCCCTGTTTTCTGGTCTAGTCCTAACTGTAAGAGCATCATGTATAGAGTTCTTTCCTTCAACCTTATGTTGTAATTCCTTGGAACTTAAGGCTCCGGTCACATCATCTAGAGACAACTTGTCTCTACCATGTTTTAAGATGTCAACAAAGATTTCATATGATTTTGGTAGAGAGTGCAATAAGACTAAGGCCTTATCCTCATCATATTTGATGTCTATGTTCTCAAGATCCAAACATAACTTGTTAAACTCATCTATGTGCTCCTGCAGTTTCTTACCTTAATCCATTCTAAAGGAGAAAAAATTAGTTTTCAAATATAACCTAGTAGACAGGGTTTTAGTCAAGTAAAGGATCTTCAATCTTTTCCAAAGGTTTGATGCCGTGGTCATTTTGGCCACTTCCCTCAAAACTTTGTCCCCTAAACATAAAATCAAGGTGTTAAAAGCTTTCTTGTCAATTTCTTTCCTTTCTTTTGATTTTTCCTTTTTCTGTTCTTCAGTGGAGGTTTCAGGCAGTGTTTCTTCCTCATCTTAAGCCTCTTCTAGTCCTAGATTCCCTAGTAATGCCCTCATTTTCATCCTCCAAAGGCCGAAATCATTATGGCCATCAAACTTCTCAATATCATACCTAGTTGCAGCCATTTATGACATTGTTCTATGATAGATACTTAAACAGATGAAAATCTTGAAGATTCTTGGACTAATCTTGAACCTAGGGATAGGCTTTGATACCAATTTGTTAACCTAGGACTATGCGGAATTACCCTTAGATGATATAAGCCTCTCTCAACACTCACAAACCCTCTCGGTGTTAATAGGAATTGAAACAGAAAACTTAAGCAATCAAAATAGAATGAAAATAAGAACAAGAAACAGAAAGCAAACCACACAAATGCTAAGATTTATCCTGGTTCAATTCCTTTTGAGGAAACCTACATCCAGCCTTTAGAGAGCACCCCAAGCAGTCTTATTAAACCAAAGAAATCTGACCAGTACAGCAGCAAGATCTCCCCCCTATTCCCGAGTACAAACAACTTTTCTCCCAAGATTACAAAGTTAAATCAGAACTCTAGCCTTCCTCTCAGAGAATACAGTGCACTCGTTACAATAGAAAATAATAGAATGGCCCCCCTAGCCTCTATTTATAGAGTGGACGGATATCCCTAGAGACATTAAATATTTACTGTTTAACCCCCCAATTTTCATTAATTACAGTTTGAGATATAAATTTCTATTTAATTCTTCAATGGCCCTCTATCGTACTGCCATCACTCACTGCTTTCACTGATCTTTTTCTTATACCATATACTCGAGACAACACTTCAACAAGTTAGATGCAAAATTTTTAACCTAATTACAGATGAGGGAAGAAAGAGAGGCAAGCAAGCTTTTGAACCCAGTGTTCTGTTGGTCATGGAGGAGAGGATTTCTAGGCGGTCATTGCAGAGGAGTGAAGAATGGGAAACTTCTTTCTGTTGATTCAGTTATGGTGAGGCCTATCCATTACACAGGAATGTAGGCTTCCATGGAGAAGCAAACATATCCTTGTGCTGATTGTGAAGGGTGAAGCTGGTGCTTCAAGTGGGCAGGTTGCTAGATTGCTAGTCATGACCTCATCCCGCATTGGTAGCCTACTAGGTAGAGTTTGGATCTATTACCTAATTCCATGATCCCATGAGTTACCTTCAGTTAGCACTTCTGGTATTACAAGTGGTATCAAAGTCAACCTAGGACCACTACTGAGTGGGTGCAGGACAGAGTGTTTTGAGACTGACCTGAATTTGTTTCTGAAATGAATTTTTTTGCCTGGTGAGGAGGCTAGGAATTGAAGGAGGGGAGTTTGCCACGACCCAATCTTACATTGGTAGTCTGTTGTGGAGTTCTTAGATATGTTATTTGGTTCCATGATCCCAAGAGTCGCCTTCAGCTAGCACACTTGGGTGAGGGCCTGTGGTGTCACATTGCTTGTCATCCAGTTGGTAGAAGGGTAGCTGGTGTTTTTGTTTGGTCAGATCTCTGAGGGGTTGGCTTTAGGGACCTTTGAAGTGGTAGGGAAAGCTTCAATTGGTGGAGGAAGTTCCAGTCCCTACTCTTCATTGTTGGACAGTCACTGAAAGTTTGGATTTAGTGTATAGCTGCCGTAAGCAGCACAGAGATGGTCTTTCTAGCTGTCAAGCAACTCTTAAGAAGCACCCTCCATCTTATTTTTTATCCCAAAAAAACTTCCAGGTAGGTCTAGGTTTGGGAATCTTCTCATTTTCCAGGTGATTCAACAATGGACTGTTCATGGAGGGCTTCCTTGTCTCCCCATTGATTGGGCTCCTAGTTGGGAGATATCCTTATCTTTGTGGATTTGAATTGTGGTTGATATAATGCCGCCGCAGAGGCTGATTGGAGAACTTAGTTGGGGTAGGTAAGAATTATGCTGAGTGGGCTTTAGATTTTGGATTTGCGGGAGACAGGAGTAGGCTTGTTCTGTCGTGACTTGTGATATGAAGAAGAACTACCTCTCTTGTTTGTACTCCTTTGGCAATAGCATATTCCAACTTACTGTGGAAGGTCACAAACTGTAGGATCCTTATATACTGAAGCAGTTCTGCTTTTCTTAATAAAGATAGAGAAGTCTTGTATTTGGTTGAGGCAGATCAAGAAATTTGGTCATTCATAGGATTGAGGACCATCAGCATGTAGCTTTCTCTAATGTTTGAAAAAATAGAAACGAGTTGAATCAGGAAAAGTAGGTCCTCAAATTCCAGGAAAGAAAATCGGTAGAACTCTATTGCATGGTAAATTATGATGTGGGAGCAAGGAGCGGGATGGTTGTTCCAGTATTGTGATATTATAAAGATTAATTTAATTTCATGGAATGTCTGGGGTCTCACTATCTGGATAAGTTGTAAAAGCTATATCTAGGGTAGTGAAATGTGGACTTATTTTCCTTTTAGGGAATGAAAGTTCAAGCTGCATTACCGGACTTTGTTTGAGAAGCCTATGGGGTGGAATTTTTGCATTGGATCAATGGAAGGTCATTTGTAATTGTTGGGGGGTACTTCTATTTTGTTGTATGCTAGGGTGATAGTTATTTTATTTTTATTAGCAACAATGTGATGTAAAGAACTACCTATAGGATGAACCCTATACAAAGAAAACATTATCTAATTGTAAGGAAATGTCCTTAAGCGAAGTGATGATTCTGATGCGGAAGGGGGATCTTCTCTGATGCACAGAAAAAGGAAATGACAATGGTTCAACTAAGAAAAAATTAACTGCCTCTCTAACTCTCAAAAGCTTTCCTATTCTTCTCCCTTTGTGACAAGAATCTCTTATGCCACAAAGTCCTCTAGTCCTCCAAACCTCTACTGGACCCAATGGGATCCCTTACCCCATTGTGAACCATTACTGGCTTTGATTACTCTCCTTCTGAATCTCTCTCATATGCAAATCAAAGTTGCAGTTGTGTATATCTGCTTTCAGGTTACCTTGAACTGACATCAATTGTCCTTGCCTTTTATCTCAGGAGAGGAAATAATTTCAGGAGCACAGCGTGTCCATGTACCTGAATTTTTGACGGAGCGTGCAGAATCCTTGGGAATAGACGTCAAGACAATATCAACATACATTGATTCCTTCCGGAAGTTTCTTCATTCACCAGTCCC